>NC_069502.1:407474473-407774473 GCF_027579735.1 Bombina bombina
AAATCTTTGCCCAAGTCACTCAACCGTGGGGCATTCCAGACATGGATCTGATGGCCTCTCGTCAGAACTTCAGAGTTCCTTACTACGGGTACGGATCCAGGGATCCCAAGGCGGCTCTAGTGGATGCACTAGTAGCACCTTGGACCTTCAAACTAGCTTATGTGTTCCCGCCGTTTCCTCTCATCCCCAGGCTGGTAGCCAGGATCAATCAGGAGAGGGCGTCGGTGATTTTGATAGCTCCTGCGTGGCCACGCAGGACTTGGTATGCAGATCTGGTGAATATGTCATCGGCTCCACCATGGAAGCTACCTTTGAGAGACCTTCTTGTTCTAGGTCCGTTCGACCCACTCCAGCTGACTGCTTGGAGATTGAACGCTTGATCTTATCAAAGCGAGGGTTCTCAGATTCTGTTATTAATACTCTTGTTCAGGCCTGAAAGCCTGTAACCAGAAAAATTACCACATAATTTGGTATATCTGTTGGTGTGAATCTGCAGGATTCCCTTGGGACAAGGTTAAGATTCCTAAGAGTCTATCCTTCCTTCGAGAAGGATTGGAAAAAGGATTATCTGCAAGTTCCTTGATGGGACAGATTTCTGCCTTGTCTGTGTTACTTCACAAAAAGCTGGCAGCTGTGCCAGATGTTCTAGCCTTTGTTCAGGCTCTGGTTAGAATCAAGCCTGTTTACAAAATTTTGACTCCTCCTTGGAGTCTCAACCTAGTTCTTTCAGTTCTTCAGGGGGTTCCGTTTGAACCCTTACATTCCGTTGATATTAAGTTATTATCTTGGATTAAAAGCATTATCCGATTGGCTTATGAGACTGCCGGACGGCAGCCTCCTGAAAGAATCACAGCTCACTCCACTAGGGCTGTGGCTTCCACATGGGCCTTCAAGAACGAGGCTTCTGTTGATCAGATATGTAAGGCAGCGACTTGGTCTTCACTGCACACTTTTTCTAAATTTTACAAATTTGATACTTTTGCTTCTTCTGAGGCTATTTTTGGGAGAAAGGTTTTGCAAGCCGTGGTGCCTTCCATTTAGGTGACCTGATTTGTTCCCTCCCTTCATCCGTGTCCTAAAGCTTTGGTATTGGTTCCCACAAGTAAGGATGACGCCGTGGACCGGACACACCTATGTTGGAGAAAACAGAATTTATGTTTACCTGATAAATTACTTTCTCCAACGGTGTGTCCGGTCCACGGCCCGCCCTGGTTTTTTTAATCAGGTCTGATAATTTATTTTCTTTAACTACAGTCACCACGGTAACATATGGTTTCTCCTATGCAAATATTCCTCCTTAACGTCGGTCGAATGACTGGGGTAGGCGGAGCCTAGGAGGGATCATGTGACCAGCTTTGCTGGGCTCTTTGCCATTTCCTGTTGGGGAAGAGAATATCCCACAAGTAAGGATGACGCCGTGGACCGGACACACCGTTGGAGAAAGTAATTTATCAGGTAAACATAAATTCTGTTTCTTCTGTAGTGTGATCAGTCCACGGCCCGCCCTGTTTTTAAGGCAGGTAAATATTTTTTAATTTATACTCCAGTCACCACTTCACCCTTGGCTTTTCCTTTCTCGTTGGTCCTTGGTCGAATGACTGGGAGTGACGTAGAGGGGAGGAGCTATATGCAGCTCTGCTGGGTGAATCCTCTTGCACTTCCTGTTGGGGAGGAGTAATATCCCAGAAGTAATGATGACCCGTGGACTGATCACACTACAGAAGAAAGGAATTTATCAGGTAAGCATAAATTATGTTTTTATATATGCTTGGTGATAAAACTTATTGGGGCCTAGTTTTTTTCCACATGGCTGGCTTGATTTTTGCCTAGAAACAGTTTCCTGAGGCTTTCCACTGTTGTAATATGAGTGGGAGGGGCCTTTTTAGTGCTTTTCTGTGCAGATAAAAATACTGACAGAGACATTCAGCTTCCCTCTGCATGATACAGGACATCTCTGAAGGGCTCAAAAGGCTTCAAAGTCGTGTTTGAGGAGGGTAACAACTACAGTAGACTGTGGCAGTTGTTGTGACTGTGTTTAAAAAAACGTTTTGGTCATTTATTATTCTGTTTTTGTTATTAAGGGGTTAATCATCCATTTGCAAGTGGGTGCAATGCTCTGCTGACTTGTTACATACACTGTAAAAATGTTGTTAGTGTAACTGCCTTTTTTCACTGTTATTTCAAATTTTGTCAAAATTTGTTTTTCTTAAAGGCACAGTAACGTTTTTTATATTGCTTGTTAACTTGCTTTAAAGTGTTTTCCAAGCTTGCTAGTCTCATTGCTAGTCTGTACAAACATGTCTGAAACAGAGGATACTTGTTCATTATGTTTAAAAGCCATGGTGGAGCCCCATAGGAGAATGTGTACTAAATGTATTGATTTCACCTTAAACAGTAAAGATCAGTCTTTATCTATAAAAGAATTGTCACCAGAGGGGTCTGTCGAGGGGGAAGTTATGCCGACTAACTCTCCCCATGTGTCGGACCCTTCGCCTCCCGCTCAAGGGACGCACGCTAATATGGCGCCAAGTACATCAGGGACGCCCATAGCGATTACTTTGCAGGACATGGCTGCAATCATGAATAATACCCTGTCAGAGGTATTATCCAGATTGCCTGAATTGAGAGGCAAGCGCGATAGCTCTGGGGTTAGACGAGATACAGAGCGCGTAGATGCTGTAAGAGCCATGTCTGATACTGCGTCACAATATGCAGAACCTGAGGACGGAAAGCTTCAGTCTGTGGGTGACGTCTCTGAATCGGGGAGACCTGATTCAGATATTTCTAATTTTAAATTTAAGCTTGAGAACCTCCGTGTATTGCTTGGGGAGGTATTAGCTGCTCTGAATGACTGTGACACAATTGCAGTGCCAGAGAAATTGTGTAGGCTGGATAAATACTATGCAGTGCCGGTGAGTACTGATGTTTTTCCAATACCTAAAAGGCTTACAGAAATTATTAGTAAAGAGTGGGATAGGCCCGGTGTGCCCTTTTCCCCACCTCCTATATTTAGAAAAAACATAATTTATGCTTACCTGATAAATTCCTTTCTTCTGTAGTGTGATCAGTCCACTGGTCATCATTACTTCTGGGATATTACTCCTCCCCAACAGGAAGTGCAAGAGGATTCACCCAGCAGAGCTGCATATAGCTCCTCCCCTCTACGTCACTCCCAGTCATTCGACCAAGGACCAACGAGAAAGGAAAAGCCAAGGGTGAAGTGGTGACTGGAGTATAAATTAAAAAATATTTACCTGCCTTAAAAACAGGGCGGGCCGTGGACTGATCACACTACAGAAGAAAGGAATTTATCAGGTAAGCATAAATTATGTTTTCTTCTGTTAAGTGTGATCAGTCCACGGGTCATCATTACTTCTGGGATACCAATACCAAAGCAAAAGTACACGGATGACGGGAGGGATAGGCAGGCTCTTTATACAGAAGGAACCACTGCCTGAAGAACCTTTCTCCCAAAAATAGCCTCCGATGAAGCAAAAGTGTCAAATTTGTAAAATTTGGAAAAAGTATGAAGCGAAGACCAAGTTGCAGCCTTGCAAATCTGTTCAACAGAGGCCTCATTCTTGAAGGCCCAAGTGGAAGCCACAGCTCTAGTAGAATGAGCTGTAATTCTTTCAGGAGGCTGCTGTCCAGCAGTCTCATAAGCTAAACGAATTATGCTACGAAGCCAAAAAGAAAGAGAGGTAGCGGAAGCTTTTTGACCTCTCCTCTGCCCAGAGTAAATGACAAACAGAGAAGACGTTTGTCGAAATTCCTTAGTTGCCTGTAAGTAAAATTTTAGAGCACGGACTACATCCAGGTTGTGCAGTAGACGTTCCTTCTTTGAAGAAGGATTTGGGCATAAAGAAGGAACAACAATCTCTTGATTGATATTCCTGTTAGTAACTACCTTAGGTAAGAACCCAGGTTTAGTACGCAGGTCTACCTTATCCGAATGAAAAATCAAATAAGGAGAATCACAATGTAAGGCTGATAATTCAGAGACTCTTCGAGCCGAGGAAATAGCCATTAAAAAATAGAACTTTCCAAGATAACAACTTTATATCAATGGAATGAAGGGGTTCAAACGGAACGCCCTGTAAAACATTAAGAACAAGGTTTAAACTCCATGGTGGAGCAACAGTTTTAAACACAGGCTTAATTCTGGCCAAAGCCTGACAAAAAGCCTGGACGTCAGGAACTTCTGACACGTTTGTGTAACAGAATGGACAGAGCTGAGATCTGTCCCTTTAATGAACTAGCAGATAAACCCTTTTCTAAACCTTCTTGTAGAAAAGACAATATCCTAGGAATCCTAACCTTACTCCAAGAGTAACCTTTGGATTCACACCAATATAGGTATTTACGCCATATCTTATGGTAAATCTTTCTGGTAACAGGTTTCCTAGCCTGTATTAAGGTATCAATAACTGACTCAGAAAATCCACGTCTTGATAAAATCAAGCGTTCAATTTCCAAGCAGTCAGCTTCAGAGAAGTTAGATTTTGATGTTTGAAGGGACCCTGTATCAGAAGGTCCTGTTTCAGAGGTAGAGACCAAGGTGGACAGGATGACATGTCCACCAGGTCTGCATACCAAGTCCTGCGTGGCCACGCAGGTGCTATTAGAATCACTGATGCTCTCTCTTGTTTGATTCTGGCAATCAATCGAGGAAGCAACGGGAAGGGTGGAAACACGTAAGCCATCCTGAAGTCCCAAGGTGCTGTCAGAGCATCTTTCAGGACTGCTCCTGGATCCCTGGATCTGGACCCGTAACGAGGAAGCTTTGCGTTCTGTCGAGACGCCATGAGATCTATCTCTGGTTTGCCCCAACGTCGAAGTATTTGGGCAAAGACCTCCGGATGAAGTTCCCACTCCCCCGGATGAAAAGTCTGACGACTTAAGAAATCCGCCTCCCAGTTCTCCACTCCCGGGATGTGGATTGCTGACAGGTGGCAAGAGTGAGACTCTGCCCAGCAAATTATCTTTGATACTTCCATCATAGCTAGGGAGCTTCTTGTCCCTCCCTGATGGTTGATGTAAGCTACAGTCGTGATGTTGTCCGACTGAAACGTGATGAACCCCCGAGTTGTCAACTGGGGCCAAGCCAGGAGGGCATTGAGAACTGCTCTCAATTCCAGAATGTTTATTGGCAGGAGACTCTCCTCCTGACTCCATTGTCCCTGAGCCTTCAGAGAATTCCAGACGGCATCCCAACCTAGAAGGCTGGCGTCTGTTGTTACAATTGTCCAGTCTGGTCTGCTGAATGGCATCCCCCTGGACAGATGTGGCCGAGAAAGCCACCATAGAAGAGAATTTCTGGTCTCTTGATCCAGATTCAGAGAAGGGGATAAGTCTGAGTAATCCCCATTCCACTGACTTAGCATGCACAGTTGCAGTGGTCTGAGGTGTAAGCGTGCAAAGGGTACTATGTCCATTGCCGCTACCATTAAGCCGATTACCTCCATGCATTGAGCCACTGACGGGTGTTGAATGGAATGAAGGGTGCGGCAAGCACTTTGAAGTCTTGTTAGCCTGTCCTCTGTCAGGTAAATCTTCATTTCTACAGAATCTATAAGAGTCCCCAGGAAGGGAACTCTTGTGAGTGGAACGAGTGAACTTTTCTTTTCGTTCACCTTCCATCCATGTGACCTTAGAAATGCCAGCACTAACTCTGTATGAGACTTGGCAGTTTGAAAGCTTGAAGCTTGTATCAGAATGTCGTCTAGGTATGGAGCTACCGAGATTCCCCGCGGTCTTAGTACCGCCAGAAGAGCACCCAGAACCTTTGTGAAGATTCTTGGAGCTGTAGCCAATCCGAATGGAAGAGCCACAAACTGGTAATGCCTGTCTAGGAAGGCAAACCTTAGGTACCGATAATGATCTTTGTGAATCGGTATGTGAAGGTAAGCATCTTTTAAATCTACAGTGGTCATGTATTGACCCTCTTGGATCATAGGTAAAATTGTCCGAATAGTCTCCATCTTGAACGATGGAACTCTTAGGAATTTGTTTAGGATCTTTAAGTCCAGGATTGGTCTGAAAGTTCCCTCTTTTTTGGGAACCACAAACAGATTTGAGTAAAACCCCTGTCCCTGTTCCGATCGTGGAACTGGATGGATTACTCCCATTAACAAGAGCTCTTGTACGCAGCGTAGAAACGCCTCTTTCTTTGTCTGGATTGTTGACAATCTTGACAGATTAAATCTCTCTCTTGGAGGAGAGTATTTGAAGTCCAGAAGGTATCCCTGAGATATTATCTCTAGCGCCCAGGGATCCTGAACATCTCTTGCCCAAGCCTGGGCGAAGAGAGAAAGTCTGCCCCCCACTAGATCCGATCCCGGATCGGGGGCCCTCAATTCATGCTGTTTTAGGGGCAGCAGCAGGTTTCCTAGTCTGCTTGCCCTTGTTCCAGGACTGGTTAGGTTTCCAGCCTTGTCTGTAGCGAGCAACAGCTCCTTCCTGTTTTGGTGCAGAGGAAGTTGATGCTGCTCCTGCTTTGAAATTACGAAAGGAACGAAAATTAGACTGTCTAGTCTTGGCTTTGGCTTTGTCCTGAGGCAGGGCATGGCCTTTACCTCCTGTAATGTCAGCGATAAGCTCTTTCAACCCGGGCCCGAATAAGGTCTGCCCTTTGAAAGGTATATTAAGCAATTTAGACTTAGAAGTAACATCAGCTGACCAGGATTTTAGCCACAGCGCCCTGCGTGCCTGAATGGCGAATCCTGAATTCTTCGCCGTAAGTTTAGTAAGATGTACTACGGCCTCCGAAATGAATGAATTAGATAGTTTAAGGACTCTAAGCCTGTCCGTAATGTCGTCCAGAGTAGCTGAACCAATGTTCTCTTCCAGAGACTCAATCCAGAATGCCGCTGCAGCCGTGATCGGCGCAATGCATGCAAGGGGTTGCAATATAAAACCTTGTTGAACAAACATTTTCTTAAGGTAACCCTCTAACTTTTTATCCATTGGATCTGAAAAAGCACAGCTATCCTCCACCGGTATAGTGGTACGCTTAGCTAAGGTAGAAACTGCTCCCTCCACCTTAGGGACCGTTTGCCATAAGTCCCTTGTGGTGGCGTCTATTGGAAAAAATGTTCTAAATATCGGAGGGGGTGAGAACGGCACACCGGGTCTATCCCACTCCTTAGTAACAATTTCAGTAAGTCTCTTAGGTATAGGAAAAACCTCAGTACTCGTCGGTACCGCAAAATATTTATCCAACCTACACATTTTCTCTGGTATTGCAACTGTGTTACAATCATTCAGAGCCGCTAACACCTCCCCTAGTAATACACGGAGGTTTTCCAGTTTAAATTTAAAATTTGAAATATCTGAATCCAGTCTGTTTGGATCAGAACCGTCACCCACAGAATGAAGTTCTCCGTCCTCATGTTCTGCCACCTGTGACGCAGTGTCTGACATGGCCCTAATATTATCAGCGCACTCTGTTCTCACCCCAGAGTGATCACGCTTACCTCTTAGTTCTGGTAATTTAGCCAAAACCTCAGTCATAACAGTAGCCATATCCTGTAATGTGATTTGTAATGGCCGCCCAGATGTACTCAGCGCTACAATATCACGCACCTCCCTCTGAGCGGGAGATGTAGGTACTGACACGTGAGGCGAGTTAGTCGGCATAACTCTCCCCTCGTTGTTTGGTGAAATTTGTTCAATTTGTACAGATTGACATTTATTTAAAGTAGCATCAATACAGTTAGTACATAAATTTCTATTGGGCTCCACTTTGGCATTGCAACAAATGACACAGGTATCATCCTCTGAATCAGACATGTTTAACACACTAGCAAATAAACTTGCAACTTGGAAATACAATTCAATTAGAATAATATTAAAACGTACTGTGCCTTTAAGAAGCACAGAAGATCTATGACAGTTGAAAATTAATAAATTGAAACAGTTATAGCCTCAATCCTTGTAAACAACACAACTTTAGCAAAGGTTTAATCCCATTAGCAAAGATAACAAATTCTGAAAGCAGGAAACAAATTACAGAATAAACGTTTTTTATCTCAGTCAAACTATAATTCTCACAGCTTTGCTGAGAGAAATTACCTCCCTCAAAATAAGTTTTGAAGACCCCTGAGCTCTGTAGAGATGAACCGGATCATGCAGGGAATACAATGAGTTGCTGACTGAAATATTTGATGCATAGAAAAAGCGCCAAAAAAACGGCCCCTCACACACAGCAGTGAAGGAGGACAGAAACTGTCAGAAAAACAGATTAAGCAACTGCCAAGTGGAAAAATAGTGCCCAAACATTTATTCACACAGTACCGCAGCAAATGAAAACGATTTTACATTCCAGCAAAAACGTTAAACATAATCTCTAGTTATTAAACAGCTTTATGTATTTCTTACAGTGTAATTCTAGTGAAGTACCATTCCCCAGAATACTGAAGTGTAAAGTATACATACATGACATTATATCGGTATGGCAGGATTTTCTCATCAATTCCATTGTCAGAAAATAAAAACTGCTACATACCTCTATGCAGATTCATCTGCCCGCTGTCCCCTGATCTGAAGTTTACCTCACTCCTCAGATGGCCGAGAACAGCAATATGATCTTAACTACTCCGGCTAAAATCATAGCAAAACTCTGGTAGATTCTTCTTCAAACTCTGCCAGAGAGGTAATAACACACTCCGGTGCTATTTTAAAATAACAAACTTTTGATTGAAGATATAAAACTAAGTATAATCACCATAGTCCTCTCACACATCCTATCTAGTCGTTGGGTGCAAGAGAATGACTGGGAGTGACGTAGAGGGGAGGAGCTATATGCAGCTCTGCTGGGTGAATCCTCTTGCACTTCCTGTTGGGGAGGAGTAATATCCCAGAAGTAATGATGACCCGTGGACTGATCACACTTAACAGAAGAAATGTTTCCAATAGATGCCACTACACGGGACTTATGGCAGACTGTCCCTAAGGTGGAGGGAGCAGTTTCTACTTTAGCAAAGCGTACCACTATCCCGGTTGAGGACAGTTGTGCTTTTTCAGATCCAATGGATAAAAAATTAGAGGGTTACCTTAAGAAAATGTTTATTCAACAAGGTTTTATTTTACAGCCCCTTGCATGCATTGCGCCTGTCACTGCTGCGGCGGCATTCTGGTTTGAGGCCCTGGAAGAGGCCATCCATACAGCTCCATTGACTGAAATTGTTGACAAGCTTAGAACGCTTAAGCTAGCTAACTCATTTGTTTCTGATGCCATTGTTCATTTGACTAAACTAACGGCTAAGAATTCCGGATTCGCCATCCAGGCGCGTAGGGCGCTATGGCTCAAATCCTGGTCAGTTGATGTGACTTCAAAGTCTAAATTACTCAACATTCCTTTCAAGGGGCAGACCTTATTCGGGCCTGGTTTGAAAGAAATTATTGCTGACATTACTGGAGGTAAGGGTCATACCCTTCCTCAGGACAGGCCAAATCAAAGGCCAAACAGTCTAATTTTCGTGCCTTTCGAAATTTCAAGGCAGGTGCAGCATCAACTTCCTCTGCTTCAAAACAAGAGGGAACTTTTGCTCAATCCAAGCAGGCCTGGAAACCTAACCAGTCCTGGAACAAGGGCAAGCAGACCTGAAAGCCTGCTGCTGCCTCTAAGACAGCATGAAGGAGTGGCCCCCTATCCGACAACGGATCTAGTAGGGGGCAGACTCTCTCTCTTCGCCCAGGCGTGGGCAAGAGATGTTCAGGATCCCTGGGCGTTGGAGATCATATCTCAGGGATATCTTCTGGACTTCAAAGCTTCTCCTCCACAAGGGAGATTTCACCTTTCAAGATTATCTGCAAACCAGATAAAGAAAGAGGCATTCCTAAGCTGCGTACAAGATCTCCTTGTAATGGGAGTGATCCATCCAGTTCCGCGGACGGAACAAGGACAGGGGTTTTATTCAAATCTATTTGTGGTTCCCAAAAAAGAGGGAACCTTCAGACCAATTTTGGATTTAAAGATCCTAAACAAATTCCTCAGAGTTCCGTCATTCAAGATGGAAACTATTCGAACCATTTTACCCATGATCCAAGAGGGTCAGTACATGACCACAGTGGACTTAAAGGATGCCTACCTTCACATTCCGATTCACAAGAATCATCATCAGTTCCTGAGGCTTGCCTTTCTAGACAGGCATTACCAATTTGTAGCTCTTCCATTCGGGTTGGCTACAGCCCCAAGAATTTTTACAAAGGTTCTGGGCTCACTTCTGGCGGTCCTAAGACCGCGAGGCATAGCGGTGGCTCCTTACCTGGACGACATCCTGATACAGGTGTCAAGCTTTCAAATTGCCAAATCTCATACAGAGATAGTTCTGGCATTCCTGAGGTCGCATGAGTGGAAAGTGAACGAAGAAAAGAGTTCTCTATCTCCTCTCTAGAGGGTTTCCTTCCTAGGGACTCTAATAGATTTTGTAGAAATGAAAATTTACCTGACGGAGTCCAGGTTATCAAAACTTCTAAATGCTTGCCGTGTTCTTCACTCCATTCCGCGCCCCATGGTGGCTCAGTGCATGGAAGTAATCGGCTTAATGGTAGCGGCTATGGACATAGTGCCATTCGCGCGCCTGCATCTCAGACCGCTGCAATTATGCATGCTCAGTCAGTGGAATGGGGATTACACAGATTTGTCCCCTCTACTAAATCTGGATCAGGAAACCAGAGATTCTCTTCTCTGGTGGTTATCTCGGGCCCATCTGTCCAAGGGTTTTGACCTTTCGCAGACCAGATTGGACAATTGTAACAACAGATGCCAGCCTTCGAGGTTGGGGTGCAGTCTGGAACTCCCTGAAGGCTCAGGGTTCATGGACTCAGGAGGAGAAACTCCTCCCAATAAATATTCTGGAGTTAAGAGCAATATTCAATGCTCTTCTGGCTTGGCCTCCGCTAGCAACACTGAGGTTCATCAGATTTCAGTCGGACAACATCACGACTGTGGCTTACATTAACCATCAAGGGGGAACCAGGAGTTCCCTAGCAATGTCAGAAGTCTCCAAGATAATTCGCTGGGCAGAGACTCACTCTTGCCACCTGTCAGCGATCCATATCCCAGGTGTAGAGAACTGGGAGGCGGATTTTCTAAGTCGTCAGACTTTTCATCCGGGGGAATGGGAACTCCATCTGGAGGTGTTTGCTCAATTGGTTCTCCGTTGGGGCAAACCAGAATTGAATCTCATGGCGTCTCGCCAGAACGCCAAGCTTCCTTGTTACGGATACAGGTCCAGGGACCCAGAAGCGGCACTGATAGATGCTCTAGCAGCGCCTTGGTTCTTCAACCTGGCTTATGTGTTTCCACCGTCTCCTCTGCTCCCTCGTCTGATTGCCAAAATCAAACAGGAGAGAGCATCGGTGATATTGATAGCGCCTGCGTGGCCACGCAGGACCTGGTATGCAGACATAGTGGACATGTCATCCTTTCCACCATGGACTCTGCCTCTGAGACAAGACCTTCTAATACAAGGTCCTTTCAATCATCCGAATCTACTTTCTCTGAGACTGACTGCATGGAGATTGAACGCTTGATCCTATCAAAGCGTGGCTTCTCCAAGTCAGTTATTGATACCTTAATACAGGCACGAAAGCCTGTCACCACCAAAATTTACCACAAGATATGGCGTAAATATCTTCATTGGTGTGAATCCAAGAATTATTCATGAAGTAGGGTTAGGATTCCTAGGATATTGTCCTTCCTCCAAGAGGGTTTGGACAAAGGATTATCAGCTAGTTCTTTAAATGGACAGATTTCTGCTCTGTCTATTCTTTTACACAAGCGTCTGGCAGAAGTTCCAGACGTTCAGGCATTTTGTCAGGCTTTAGTTAGAATTCATGTGTGTCATATAGATAACGTTAGTTCATGTGTGTCATATAGATAACATTAAAGGGACATTAAACACTAAATAACTGCTAGATAGAACAATGCATTCTAAGAAAAGATTTATCTGAGAATAACATGTAAATGTATTTTTTAATGTTTTATTTGTTGTTTAAATGTTGACAAAGTTTTAGAGTCTATAAAACAGTGGAAGCTGCCATGTTGTAACTTAGGTTGTCTTCTCTGCTGTGGTCAATTAAGGACAGTTATAAATAGATATATTTATGCAGCCAATGGCTGTGTGGAATATAACAGTGTTCTGCACTTCCATTTGTAATAGGAACTGAAATGCTTACAATTTCACAATGGAATTACAGGAAAAGGAGACAAAATAAATAATGAAAGTATATTGCAGATTGTTTTAAAATGTACTATTTATAATTTTAGATCACTATCTCAAAGTGTTTAATGTCCCTTTAAAGGGACAGTCTAGTCAAAAATAAACTTTCATGATTCCGATAGGAAATGCAATTTTAAACAACTTTCCAATTCACTTTTATCATCAAATTTGCTTTTTCTTGTTATTCTTTTTTGAAAGGTAAACCTAGGTAGGCTCATATGCTAATTTCTAAACTCTTGAAGGCCTCCCTTATTTCAATGCATTTGGCAGTTTTTCACAGCTAGAGGGCATAATTTCATGTGTGCCGTATAGATAACATTGTGACCACACCCGTGAAGTTATAAATGAGAGGACAATGATTGGCTAAATGCAAGTCTGTCAAAAGAACTGAAATAAGGGGGCAGTCTGCAAAGGCTTAGATACAAGGCAATCACAGAGGTAAAACGTGTATTATTATAACTGTGTTGGTTATGAAAAACTAGGAAATGGGTAATAAAAGGATTATCTATCAAAATTCTGATGTTGACTGTCCCTTAAGTCCAGGCAATTAACAGTCTATGTTAACACAGCCAACAGAAGAACTTACACTCCCGATGGGGTGTAGAAGAGATAAGTAATAAAATGATAATTGTCCATTGTTCTCTCTAAGTATTGGGCTTTGGTTTGCAAGTTTTGATTTAAGATGCGGAAGCAAGTGTGTGTACACAAAGTGATAACATAATGAAATCTTATCTTAACTGCAAGATCAACCCATTTCAATAGGCACAAAACCAGCAATTTCATTTACACAAATGAACCTGAAAATGCTATTTCTCATACATTTTATAGTTAGCAGCTGTTGTAGCAAGTCATTAGAAATACATTAAGGGAAAACATTTTTTAATATAGTTTGCTGTCACTTTAAGGCTCTTTTAGGCTAAATTTACATTAGTGGTGTTAATAATTTTTTGCAGGTCTATAGCTGTTAACTCCTATGCCAAAAAATACATATTAAAGCTGTCTTTCCTGTTCCCTCTCTCCACATTGTTAAAACAAACAAAAAAAGCTTTAAATCTTTAAAATTCTTGGCTAAGCTTGTTTTTTCCCTGTTATACAGATTAGATTTAAAATCTGGGCTTCTTTTCCAGGTTCTTTCTTTTTCAGTGTTGTCTGGACTGGTGAGTGGAAGGGGCTGTGCTTCAGAATCTGTTCTATTCCTGTTCCGTTATACGGTCAGAATTTTTCCTTTAACCATTTATTTGTTCCAAGACAGAATTGATTTTTGGCCAGTTTAAGACTTACTTTGTGAAATGCCTAGAACATAGTGATTTATGACAACAAAAGGCTTACATTTCCATTTATCCAGGTCATACTGACTTTCTCTGTATTTTATTGGAAGATTAGTTCATATCGTTTATCTGTAACTCCTTTCCTTTACTTCATTTTTGTCTAAGCCTATTAACAAGGTTGATGCCTTGTTATACAATCAATGTGGTTCACATTCACACTATTGAAAGGCAGATCTTTGCAAAAGTTATTTAGTGCAGTAAGTTCTTTACTTGGGCGTTTACAATAACTTTGCAGTGAGTAGAGTTACGGGTATGCAAAGGGTGATTAGGTCTTAGTTTCTGGTAATTTGAACTCCAATACATATTTTATTGTTCCTATGGCTGCAGTTGGTTTTTCTTGGAGACTGAGACTATTTTTTTTTCTGCAATTATTCTGTACCAGCAAGTGGTCCAAAAGATCTAGTGGAGCAAACAGAATGTGTCTGTGTCCCATAATAAATCGGTTATCAGATCTATTTCCTCATACAGGATATAATTATTGCCTGTTTAAACGTTTTCACTTTTATAACAGACTTGTTTGTGGTTTTATTTTGTTAAATGTTGAGATAGGGTGTCTCATCCCTTCCGACTTCTTGAAGATGTTTCTGCATACTCTACAGGTCAGTAGACATATACCCACCAGTCCTTCTATAGTTAGAGTTGGATAATTTGATTACAGGTAAAAAAAAAACATACAAAATACATTGTTGCAATTGGGGCTGGTAGACATGAAGTGTTTGAAGAGCACAAAATATATTTCCTGCATGTCCTTTAGCTGATCTGGTATTCAATTTTACTTTACAGCATAAACAGAACAAAATGTTTTCAAACTGAGTGATTTCAATTCAGTAAGAAATGATGAGTGTATATTGCTGCTGTTCATAGAGTATTTTGGTACAGTACGTCCTATTTGAAAGCAGGAGGGAGCCTTATGCCTGTTTCATTGAATTCTTACAATCACTATACTTTCGTATAAATAGAATGTTGTCTACTTGGGACACAGTGTTGTGGTGTATTTAGCATATCATTTTTACAGCAGGTATCGTAAATGTTTTTCTCTGCACAAAATGTCTAACATTACATAAGAATTTAAAACCATTATAAGGCAGGTTGTCTCATTAATTATGTTACACAATGTAATAAGTAGGAAAAATAGAAGCAGATGATATAAAAATGCCCTTTTATAATGTTTTTCTGTTTGCGTAAATGTTTTTAAAATAGTAATTAATTTTATTTTCCATTTTTAAACTAGCTACTGTATTTCATTGTTAAAAACAAAACAAAACATTTGCTTTTAATCGACAACTTTAGGTTTTTTTTATCCATGTGTACATAGTTAGCTCGCACAATCTAGCATGCTGTTCCATACAGATAAAGAGTTAATAAAACAACTCCTATGGCTCCCAGGTAGGTAAAGAACCTTTTACCCCACCAAAGACATGCACTACAGACAGATGTGCTTCAAAATGCAGAGAACCCTGGACCTACAAACCCCCCTGTCAGCCCCATACACATATGGGGCCACCAACCAGACTCTTGGCCCTGCAACCACATACAATACAATACAATACAATTTTCTTATGTCCAAAATATCAACTTAAATTGACTTTACTGTGCTGTCTGACATTCCAGTTATTTTGTGTATTGGCAGTCTTCGGTCAACTATCACCAGGGACGAAACTACAGGGGTGCAGAGGTCGTAATTGTGACTGGGCCCCCAAGGGTGGGGGCCCAGCTTAAAAAAAATATATATATATTTATTTATTTTTACAATAAAAAACGTTGACCTGCTACTGCCTGCACTGATATCATGTGAGTGTGACATGATGCTTCACTAGTGTCTCTGACTACAGGGGTTAGTGTTTTACCCATTGGTGATTATGTGTGTGTATGTATATGACCGTGTGTGTATTTATGTATGTATGTGACTGTGTATGTATTTATGCATGTATGTGTGTGTGTATGTTTGTGGAACAAGCAAATTACAGACCTTGTTACTACAGCATGTGGGGGCGGGGGGTAAACCGTGTCAGTCTATACAATACCACTATATACAGTACGGGGGGGCTGGACCATGTCACAGACTACTGTGGTCACTTTCTAAAGTACTGGGGCGGGTAGGGTCAGGCCAGCCATCTCACCGGCAGATTACAGACTGTGCCACTGACTCACTATATACAGTACTGGTGGGTTAAACAGTGTCACTATATACATTAATAGGGGGTCAGACCATATCACAGACTGTGGGCACAGGGTACCTCCTTTTGCAGACATGTAATCTGATTCACATTTTTTTCTGTGTTAAATGTAAAAATAATTAAAAAAAAAAAAAAGATATTTTTCCAATTTCCTTTTTTTTGTTGGGAAAAATGGAGGCTAATGTATCAACCATGTCCAAATTTCATTTGGAGTGTTACGGATGTTTATGAATATTAATACTTAATGATAACATTATGTTTAAATATTAATATTTAAAGGGTCACTAAACCCAAAATGTTTCTTTCATGATTCCGATAGAGAACACAATTTCTCCAACATAGGTGTGTCCGGTCCACGGCGTCATCCTTACTTGTGGGATATTCTCTTCCCCAACAGGAAATGGCAAAGAGCCCAGCAAAGCTGGTCACATGATCCCTCCTAGGCTCCGCCTACCCCAGTCATTCTCTTTGCCGTTGTACAGGCAACATCTCCACGGAGATGGCTTAGAGTTTTTTAGTGTTTAACTGTAGTTTTTATTATTCAATCAAGAGTTTGTTATTTTAAAATAGTGCTGGTATGTACTATTTACTCAGAAACAGAAAAGAGATGAAGATTTCTGTTTGTATGAGGAAAATGATTTTAGCACCGTAACTAAAATCCATGGCTGTTCCACACAGGACTGTTGAGAGCAATTAACTTCAGTTGGGGGAACAGTGTGCAGTCTCTTACTGCTTGAGGTATGACACATTCTAACAAGACGATGTAATGCTGGAAGCTGTCATTTTCCCTATGGGATCCGGTAAGCCATGTTTATTAAGATAGTAAATAAGGGCTTCACAAGGGCTTATTAAGACTGTAGACTTTTTCTGGGCTAAATCGATTCATTATTAACACATATTTAGCCTTGAGGAATCATTTATTCTGGGTATTTTGATATGATTATATCGGCAGGCACTGTTTTTGACACCTTATTCTTTAGGGGCTTTCCCTAATCATAGTCAGAGCCTCATTTTCGCGCCGGTATGGCGCACTTGTTTTTGAGGACAGCATGGCATGCAGCTGCATGTGTGTGGAGCTCTGATACATAGAAAGGTCTTTCTGAAGGCATCATTTGGTATCGTATTCCCCTTTGGGCTTGGTTGGGTCTCAGCAAAGCAGATTCCAGGGACTGTAAAGGGGTTAAATATAAAAACGGCTCCGGTTCCGTTATTTTAAGGGTTAAAGCTTCCAAATTTGGTGTGCAATACTTTTAAGGCTTTAAGACACTGTGGTGAAATTTTGGTGAATTTTGAACAATTCCTTCATACTTTTTCGCAATTGCAGTAATAAAGTGTGTTTAGTTTAAAATTTAAAGTGACAGTAACGGTTTTATTTTAAAACGTTTTTTGTGCTTTGTTATCAAGTTTATGCCTGTTTAACATGTCTGAACTACCAGATAGATTGTGTTCTGACTGTGGGGAAACCAAGGTTCCTTCTCATTTAACTATATGTATTTTATGTCATAAAAAAATTTAGTAAAAATGATGCCCAAGATGATTCCTCAAGTGAGGGGAGTAAGCATGGTACTGCATCATCCCCTCCTTCGTCTACACCAGTCTTGCCCATACAGGAGGCCCCTAGTACATCTAGTGCGCCAATACTCCTTACTATGCAACATTTAACGGCTGTAATGGATAATTCTATCAAAAACATTTTAGCCAATATGCCCACTTATCAGTGAAAGCGCGACTGCTCTGTTTTAGAAAATTCTGCAGAGCATGAGAACGCTGATGATATGGTTTCTGAAGGGCCCCTACACCAGTCTGAGGGGGCCAGGGAGGTTTTGTCTGAGGGAGAAATTTCAGATTCAGGAAACATTTCTCAACAAGCTGAACCTGATGTGATTACTTTTAAATTTAAGTTGGAACATCTCCGCGCTCTGCTTAAGGAGGTGTTATCCAATTTGGATGATTGTGATTATCTGGTCATTCCAGAACCACTATGTAAAATGGAAAAGTTCTTAGAGGCCCCGGGGCCCCCCGAAGCTTTTCCTATATCCAAGCGGGTGGCGTACATTGTTAGTACAGAATGGGACAGGCCCGGTATACCTTTAGTACCTCCCCCCATATTTA
The DNA here is from genome assembly GCF_027579735.1 of Bombina bombina. NCBI lineage: Eukaryota > Metazoa > Chordata > Amphibia > Anura > Bombinatoridae > Bombina > Bombina bombina. The sequence goes on from NC_069502.1 coordinate 407,492,318, forward strand.
TAAAATTGTTTTCCTATAGTCGACACCAGAAAGGACTGATGGCAGACAGTCCCCAAGGTCGAGGGGGCGGTTTCTACTCTACACAAGCGCGCCACTATACCCATAGAAGATAGTTGTGCTTTCCAAGATCCTATGGATAAAAAATTAGAAGGTCTGCTAAAGATGTTTGTTCAGCAAGGTTCCCTTCTACAACCAATTGCATGCATTGTCCCTGTCACTGCAGCCGCGTGTTTCTAGTTTGATGAGCTAGGAAAGGCGATTATTAGTAATTCTTCTTCTTATGAGGAGATTATGGACAGAATTCGTGCTCTTAAATTGGCTAATTCTTTCACCCTAGACGCCACCTTGCAATTGGCTAGGTTAGCGGCGAAAAAATTCTGGGTTTGCTATTGTGGCGCAGAGCGCTTTGGTTAAAATCTTGGGCAGCGGATGCGTCTTCCAAGAACAAATTGCTTGACATTCCTTTCAAGGGGAAAACACTCTTTGGCCCTGACTTGAAAGAGATTATCTCTGATATCACTGGGGGCAAGGGCCACGCCCTTCCTCAGGATAGGTCTTTTCAAGACCAAAAATAAACCTAAGTTTCGTCCCTTTCGCAGAAACGGATCAGCCCCAAGGGCTACGTCCTCTAAGCAGGAAGGTAATACTTCTCAAGCCAATCCAGCCTGGAGACCTATGCAAGGCTGGAACAAAGGAAAGCAGGCCAGGAAACCTGCCACTGCTACCAAGACAGCATGAAATGCGGGCCCCCGATCCGGGACCGGATCTGGTGGGGGGCAGACTCTCTCTCTTCGCTCAGGCTGGGGCAAGAGATGTTCTGGACCCTTGGGCGCTAGAAATAGTCTCCCAAGGTTATTCTCTGGAGTTCAAGGGGCTTCCTCCAAGGGGGAGGTTCCACAGGTCTCAGTTGTCTTCAGACCACATAAGAAGACAGGCATTCTTACATTGGGTAGAAGACCTGCTAAAAATGGGAGTGATTCATCCTGTTCCATTAGGAGAACAAGGGATGGGGTTCTACTCCAATCTGTTCATAGTTCCCAAAAAAGAGGGAACGTTCAGACCAATCTTAGATCTCAAGATCTTGAACAAGTTTCTCAAGGTTCCATCGTTCAAGATGGAAACCATTCGAACACTTCTTCCTTCCATCCAGGAAGGTCAATTCATGACCAAGGTGGATTTCAAGGATGCGTATCTACATATTCCTATCCACAAGGAACATCATCGGTTCCTAAGGTTTGAATTCCTGGACAAGCATTTCCAGTTCGTGGCGTTTTCTTTCGGATTAGCCACTGCTCCTAGGATTTTCTCATAGGTACTAGGGTCCCTTCTGGCGGTGCTAAGACCAAGGGGCATTGCTGTAGTACCTTACTTGGACGACATTCTGATTCGAGCGTCGTCCCTTCCTCAAGTAAAGGCTCACACGGACATTGTCCTGGCCTTTCTCAGATCTCACGGATGGAAAGTGAACGTGGAAAAGAGTTCTCTATCTCCGTCAACGAGGGTTCCCTTCTTGGGAACTATAATAGACTCCTTAGAAATGAGGATTTTTTTCTGACAGAAGCCAGAAAAACAAAACTTCTAGACTCTTGTCGGATACTTCATTCCGTTCCTCTTCCTTCCATAGCGCAGTGCATGGAAGTGATAGGTTTGATGGTAGCGGCAATGGACATAGTTCCTTTTGTGCGCATTCATCTAAGACCATTACAACTGTTCCTGCTCAGTCAGTGGAATGGGGACTATTCAGACTTGTCTCCGAAGATACAAGTAAATCAGAGGACCAGAGACTCATTCCGTTGGTGGCTGTCCCTGGACAACCTGTCACAAGGGATGACCTTCCGCAGACCAGAGTGGGTCATTGTCACGACCGACGCCAGTCTGATGGGCTGGGGCGCGGTCTGGGGATCCCTGAAAGCTCAGGGTCTTTGGTCTCGGGTAGAATCTCTTCTACCGATAAATATTCTGGAACTGAGAGCGATATTCAATGCTCTCAAAGCTTGGCCTCAGCTAGCGAGGGCCAAGTTCATACATCAACCATCAGGGGGGAACAAGGAGTTCCCTAGCGATGGAAGAAGTGACCAAAATCATTCTATGGGCGGAGTCTCACTCCTGCCACCTGTCTGCTATCCACATCCCAGGAGTGGAAAATTGGGAAGCGGATTTTCTGAGTCGTCAGACATTGCATCCGGGGGAGTGGGAACTCCATCCGGAAATCTTTGCCCAAGTCACTCAACCGTGGGGCATTCCAGACATGGATCTGATGGCCTCTCGTCAGAACTTCAGAGTTCCTTACTACGGGTACAGATCCAGGGATCCCAAGGCGGCTCTAGTGGATGCACTAGTAGCACCTTGGACCTTCAAACTAGCTTATGTGTTCCCGCCGTTTCCTCTCATCCCCAGGCTGGTAGCCAGGATCAATCAGGAGAGGGCGTCGGTGATTTTGATAGCTCCTGCGTGGCCACGCAGGACTTGGTATGCAGATCTGGTGAATATGTCATCGGCTCCACCATGGAAGCTACCTTTGAGACGAGACCTTCTTGTTCTAGGTCCGTTCGACCCACTCCAGCTGACTGCTTGGAGATTGAACGCTTGATCTTATCAAAGCGAGGGTTCTCAGATTCTGTTATTAATACTCTTGTTCAGGCCTGAAAGCCTGTAACCAGAAAATTACCACATAATTTGGTATATCTGTTGGTGTGAATCTGCAGGATTCCCTTGGGACAAGGTTAAGATTCCTAAGAGTCTATCCTTCCTTCGAGAAGGATTGGAAAAAGGATTATCTGCAAGTTCCTTGATGGGACAGATTTCTGCCTTGTCTGTGTTACTTCACAAAAAGCTGGCAGCTGTGCCAGATGTTCTAGCCTTTGTTCAGGCTCTGGTTAGAATCAAGCCTGTTTACAAAATTTTGACTCCTCCTTGGAGTCTCAACCTAGTTCTTTCAGTTCTTCAGGGGGTTCCGTTTGAACCCTTACATTCCGTTGATATTAAGTTATTATCTTGGAAAGTTTTGTTTTTGGTTGCAATTTCTTCTGCTAGAAGAGTTTCAGAATTATCTGCTCTGCAGTGTTCTTCTCCTTATCTGGTGTTCCATGCAGATAAGGTGGTTTTGCGTACTAAACCTGGTTTTCTTCCAAAAGTTGTTTCTAACAAAGACATTAACCAGGAGATAGTTGTGCCTTCTTTGTGTCCTAATCCAGTTTCAAAGAAGGAACGTTTGTTGCACAACTTGGATGTAGTTCGTGCTCTCAAATTTTACTTAGCAGCTACTAAGGTTTTCAGACAAACTTTGTCTTTGTTTGTTGTTTATTCTGGTAAACGGAGAGGTCAAAAAGCAACTTCTACCTCTCTCTCCTTCTGGATTAAAAGCATTATCCGATTGGCTTATGAGACTGCCGGACGGCAGCCTCCTGAAAGAATCACAGCTCACTCCACTAGGGCTGTGGCTTCCACATGGGCCTTCAAGAACGAGGCTTCTGTTGATCAGATATGTAAGGCAGCGACTTGGTCTTCACTGCACACTTTTTCTAAATTTTACAAATTTGATACTTTTGCTTCTTCTGAGGCTATTTTTGGGAGAAAGGTTTTGCAAGCCGTGGTGCCTTCCATTTAGGTGACCTGATTTGCTCCCTCCCTTCATCCGTGTCCTAAAGCTTTGGTATTGGTTCCCACAAGTAAGGATGACGCCGTGGACCGGACACACCTATGTTGGAGAAAACAGAATTTATGTTTACCTGATAAATTGCTTTCTCCAACGGTGTGTCCGGTCCACGGCCCGCCCTGGTTTTTTTAATCAGGTCTGATAATTTATTTTCTTTAACTACAGTCACCACGGTAACATATGGTTTCTCCTATGCAAATATTCCTCCTTAACGTCGGTCGAATGACTGGGGTAGGCGGAGCCTAGGAGGGATCATGTGACCAGCTTTGCTGGGCTCTTTGCCATTTCCTGTTGGGGAAGAGAATATCCCACAAGTAAGGATGACGCCGTGGACCGGACACACCGTTGGAGAAAGCAATTTATCAGGTAAACATAAATTCTGTTTTTAAACAACATTCCAATTTACTTCTATTATCTAATTTGCTTTGTTTGTTTAATTTCCTTTGTTGAAGAAATAGCAATGCATATGGGTGAGCCAATCAGACAAGGCATCTATGTGCAGCCACCAATCAGCAGCTACTGAGCCTATCTAGATATGCTTTTCAGCAAAGAATATCAAGAAAATGAAGCAAATTAGATAATAAAAATAAATTAGAAAGTTGTTTAAAATTGCATGCTCTTTCTAAATCATGAAAGAAAAAAATTGGGTTTCGTGTCCCTTTAATATTAATAATACCTAACTTCTGACAGGTGTAGTATTATGAACACAGCAAATATATTTATGCAGTAACCAGGGCTCAATTATGATCAAATATATGACAGGTTTATTACAATATTAATAAAGTACAAAACAAACTATGGAGATATTTCAATTAATTCAAATTTTACCAAATCTTCTGTTACACTATGGATGTGAGCACAATATTGTATATGAAAGATACATCTCTACCAGAATGAAAATAATATCAAATACCACAGTTAGGATTTTCTAGAATAATTCAAAATAAACAACAATATTAACCAATCACACAAATGGCTGATGAACAGAATTTGGTGACTGAGTTTGAACTAAAATTTCAATCAGCTGGACTTTTGATATTACAATTCAATAAATTGATACCATCAAATCCAATGCCTGATTATCAGACCTTGCACAATTATCAATAAATAATATATATTAGTTAGAAGCCTTTTAATGATTCACCACTTATTCAGCAATTGTCAGAGAATATATTTATTACTTAAATTGAATATAACCCTAGAACACTATGAAAATTTAAAATCAATTTCAACTGCATTTATCAACACATAGATTTGTTTACTATATGGTATATTAACTACATTAATATCAAGCTGAGATATGAAATGCCCTTTTAAGCAGGAAGTTAAAAATCACTTTTAGCTACAATAATAATTCAGGGATTTTCCCAGAGCACCAATTAGGAAGCTTTATGAGAATGTTAAAGGGACAGTCAACACCAAAATTGTTATTGTTTAAAAAGATAGATAACACCTTTACTACCCATTCCCCTTTGCACAACCAACATTGTTATATTAATATAATTTATAATATTTAAACCTCTACATTTCTGCCTGTTTCTAAGCCACTACAGACAGCCTCTTATCACATGCTTTTTTAACAACAGACTACTAATTCATGTGGGCCATATAGATAACATTGTGCTCACGCCTTTGGAGTTGTGGCTGACACTGCACTAATTGGCTAACATGCAAATACAATATGGCTAAAATTTTAATACAATTTCTAAAATATTTTATAATAATATTCATATTCAATATTAATTTTACTCAATGCACAAATAAATATTATTTAGCAGATAACCATCTATAACCTATACTTAGGTTTGAAATTACACCTTTTTGTTACAGTGATAATTTGAGAAGCTACATATATATATATATATATATATATATATATATTGTATATATCTCACTATAATTCTAAAGCTTGATATTACTACTACACAGATAAATATTTTATTTCTTATAAAACAGGGATTAGAGGTTAGATAGGTTGTTAGCTCTTAAAATGAAGATAGGCAAATTCTATTGATTCTGATTCCGGTTTTAGCAGATATTTCTAATTATAGCAATTATTGCAATAATCAGATATTCTGTGTTACCTGGTACCAGGTTTATTCTTAGGAAAAGCAGGTCTCTGTGTCTGTTGGACCTGTGTGAGTGTACCTCCCTCTATGATGCAAGTGAGTGCCTGTGATAAGTTTCCTAATGAGTGTCCTTGTGTCAGCAAAAAATGAGTAACAAGAGCTTAGATCTCTCTATAGTAGTCAGAGTATTAGGGTGTTAACCAAATGGATTTCAGTGTCAGAGCCGGAAGTGTAGTCCATAGCATAGGAAAAGCAGGTAGCAAGAACCCTATAAAGCTAGCCAGTCATCCATTACTGAAGTCTCTGACCCTTTAGTCTGATGAACTTGGTCCTCCTCCTTTGCTCATCAGCCAATTTAAATCATTAAGAGTGGGAGAGACAGTTCTCGAAGGATAAGTGTCTTACCCCCTGGGGAGCTAATATGTTCCTAGACTAAGCTAATGTAGTGGTATTTATTAGAGTGACCATTAGGTAGCAGGATTGAGTCCCACTTACAGTGACTTTTTATAAATTGATATCTTATTTATGATATATTTGGTTAGTTAGTATTAAAAGCACTAATATTTAATCATTTTATATGTTTAAATCCCACAACCGTAATAACGTTGAAGTTTAAATTGGACCTGTATTTATTCTTTAAGATATATATGTCGATCTGTATAGATCAAAGGAATAAATCGATGCCTGCATTTTTATATATATATATATATATATATATATATATATATATATATATATATAATTTCCAAATAATGTATCTTGTTATATTCTGGGGAGTGTATTCCATATAGTGGAATACATTAATTATTATCATTTTAAGTATTAGTAGTGGCATGTCTTATTAATAGTTGGTAATCATACAGCTACATAGGTAATATTGGAAATCCTTTATGTCATAAGGAGTTTATATCCTATTTTTATATTCTAATATATCTAAGGGACGCTGAGTCAGGATTACATTTTTAGATAGATGTGGCTTTATACATAATGTATACACATGTAAATATGTATTCATATTAAAAGGGTCCTGGCCACCAGGAGGAGGCAAAGACACCCCAGACAAAGGCTTAAATACCTCCCCCACTTCCCTCATCCCCCAGTCATTCTTTGCCTTTCATCTCAGGAGGTTGGCAGAGAAGTGTCAGAAGATTGAAGATAGTCTCTTAGGGAGGTTAGTACTGTTCGAAATGGGACTGGAGTTTTAAGTAATCCTGTCAGCCTCTTAGTGAGAGCATGGATGAAAGTTAGAGTCCGGAGATACAGGGGGAGTTCTTCTGCAAAACCATCCCGACCCATATTAACAGCTCCTGGGCAATCAGCGTTGAAGAGTTTTGCAGCCTGCCTTTATTCACTCAAGTCCATGTCAGAAGCAATGCTACTATCTGTCACACTTGAAGGGCCATGTTCTTGTTCCACAGCGTAGATTCCGGTAAGATCGTTTCATTTTATTTCAATATGTGATGTAATGTTAATGAAAGAAGCCAGGGTTCCAGTTGGACTCCTTTATCTTAAATGGAATCAAGGGTTAATATCTCCTGAGGGGGGTTATTGAACAGGGGGGACTTTAATCATGTTTGTTATGTGATTTTGTCTGCTAATGTGCAGTGTTACTTGGGCTCATGGCTATTCGGACATAACGGCCTTATATTATCAGTTTGCACGGTCCTAGGGACTGGCACACTTTTTTATGGCTTACACGATGCACCTCGTGACCGGGTGTGGTCACGTTGTATTCCATTTCCGCATCTTGACCGTGTGGTGACGGAGGGAGTCTGTTCGTTAGTGGTCTGGTTCACGGGAGGTGGTGAGTGCCCCGGGGGTGTAAGGTGCCTTTAGTGTTTGTCGATAATACAATTTCCAAGTTATGGAGGATTCTGATTTTTTAGAGACAGATATCTCGGATTCGTAGTATACGTCTTGCGATGAATATTAGTTATGTGCCGATTGCTGTTCTAGAGTACTCTCATTCCCCGTATCAGTGAATTTAGAGTGTGCTGAACCACCCGCCCCTGAGGATTCCATGTCCTATGAGGCTCGGGCCCCAGAACTTTCCTTTGATATGCAAGCAGGTGTCCCTATGGCCGTTACTCCTTCTCCGGAAGGTGGCTTGTTTCCTCCAGAGGTTACAGCATGGTTCAACATGGTCATATCTATGGCGTTGGCACATTTATATCCTCCTAGAGAGGTATTTTTAAGATACTGTCCGTGTTCTGCTAACTGGGGTCCGTCGGGCGTGTAATCGCCTGAGTCAGTTAGACCTTCTGGGGAAGCGATGGTCTCTGAGGCTTCAGGGGTCCTACCCTCGGGGCCGGGGGCGTCCATTGACACGGCAGGGATCATTTTGCCTTCCGTTATAGCCTGGCACGCCTGAGTGTTCTACTAAGGCATGTTTTGGTGGTGCTGGAGGATTTTGGCCTTACCAGGCCGAGGGATCCTCGGTCTTCTGTGTCTCCGTTTTTTTCTTTCTTTTAAATATCTGTTCCAGTTCTGAGCTTGGGAGGATGGGGCCTCTAATCGGCTGGTCCGGTTGGTGTGCCGTTGTCCTTGGACGTTCACCCTCGGGTGCTGCCTTTCTTTAATTTGAATCCGGTTAGGATATATTTGATTTGTTTTATGAAGCTCATGTCAGTTATAATGTCCGTTGTGGGAGCATTTCTTCTCTGGAACTGATACTTGCGATTTTCGCGTGCGAACTTCCTGGAAGATGAGCGTTCTATATGATTATAGTTATATTTTCGATCCCTTTGGGGCTTCATTTTTTTCTTGGACAGTTTGGGGGAGTTCCTTGTACCAGGCAGGTACTGGTCGGGCGCTAGTGGCTGTTCCTTATAGTTCATGTCGCCCACATGGTGCCGGTGTGCTGGCTATCTGCTTGGGTGTTGAGTCATTCACTTTGATGAAGTGTTCGTGATATGTTTATTTTATCCAATTATTTGAGGTGGTATTTTCGTTTTCTTATACGTCAACCTGCTTCTCGTCCTCGGGGAATGGAGTGTCGGAGGGTTTGTTCCCCTACCGTTTTCCTTAGGTTGGGGTCCGGGTGCGGACCTGTCTATGTCTCCTCGTGGGTTCTGGAGGTCCTTGGCCTCGGAACCAGAGTTTCCCCATTCCCAAGGGTTTGGAGGTCTGGGTGACCCGCTAGACAGCCTGGGTACCAGTGGGTGACGTTTTTTGTTCTATCTGGGTATCTTACGGGTCTCTGCTTTTCTTGTGGTAGTCACCGGTACCTTTGGAGGTTGCTGGGACTGCTTTTTTCCCTTTTAGGGTGGCTTGGTCATCTGAGTTTGGAAGGCGGATATGTCCGTCGTCCCTTGTTTCTGCTTATCGCTCTCCTAAGAGGGAGCGCAGGGGTTGTGTTTCTCCCCATTTTTTCCCCAGCATCTGCCCCTGGTTCGCTCTGCAGAGGAGCTGTGGGGTTTTTCTATGGTCTTCCTTGTGTAGTGCAGGGATTTCCGGGAGAGTGATCCTGTGAGGATTTTGGCTCTCCGTCTAAGGGGCTTGTTCAGCCTGCCGGGTAGCCTAGTGGGTTGTCAGTTGCCCACATGACTAAGGTTGCGAGTTTGAATCCAGTTTTTGTTTGGTGTTCTCCATTATATGGAGCCCTGTCCCTGGTGACCTTCGGGTCTTTTCACTTTGTATTACAATTTGCAATAAAGAGATTTTTCTTGGAGTATTGCACTTGAATCTCTAGGAGCTCTTGTTCTCTGGGGTTACAGATGGTCCAGGGTTCAGCTATATTTGTCTATGCTCTTGGTCTGTTTTTCTTGCGAATGCACTACCTAGAGTGCTCTTCTCCGTATGAAGCGACCTGGAGTTTCCTCAGGTCATATGGCCTGCCCTGATTTTCGGGGGGTCTGGCTTAGGGCCATGTCTCTTGACTGAGTTTTGGGTCCGGATCGTTAGATTCGGTCTTGGGCGGTTCGGTTTTGAACCTTCGGGTTTAGAACATCCGCTTGTCCCTTCAGGGGGTTGGTTTTTCTCTCAGGGGAGCTTTGGTTCCTGCCTGGAGGTTAGTTTGATGCGTTTCGGATTCATCTTTAAGTTGTCGCCAGTGGCAACTTTTGCATTTTGAGTCAAGGTAGTTTGTCTCAACTGAGCTGGTGGTAATGGTCGTTGAGTTATTGCTCAATGGTATTGCTTACCGTTTCTCTTTAAGACTCTTCGCCCTGTCTACGGCTGGGGAAGTGGTCCCCTTTGCATTTGTCCTCTTGGGGAGGAGTCTTACGGTTTCCATGGAGATCCTGTGGGTCTTATCTTCTTGTTTGAGGATTTTTCTTTCTCCCTTGCGTTCTAGAGGTTATGGAGGCTGGCTCTGGTACTAGGGTATCGTTATGGCTCAATGCCCTATCTCCCTTTTTGGGAGTGCTACTTCTTTAGGGAAGGGCAATGTGCAAGGGTTCCGGACCCGTGCATGACGTATCTATGTGGGCCACCTGTAGTGGCCGGATGATTAGCCTAGCTGTCTAGCAAGCGGAAGGTTTGCAGTTTGCAACCAGCTGCAGCTATTGCACCTGGAAGATGTGTTCATAAGCTGTTTGGCAGTCGTGGTAGCATGTCTGATGCTAGTGATTGGTCAGGGATCGTTCCTCTTAGGCCCTCTGTTCTCTCTTGAGGAGGCGGACGTTGCCAGCCTTTTTTTGGGCTGGGTCAGTTTCTTGGAGTGGGGTCTGACTGTGTACTTCTGTTGGCCCTGTTATTCTCCCAGTTGGGGGGTTCTCGGGTGTTCCTTCCTCCACTGGTTACTTTGCTCTGCTGGTGTTGGATGTCTTTTTGGGGTCCAGATTTGTGCTGGACGGAAGTTGTCGTTGATATCCGGCACTCTCAGTGGGATGGAATCCCATGATGGCTTAGGGTCAGTTTTGCTGCTCTGGAGCTCGCGAGTTGGGCCGTTGCGAATCTGTGTTTCACAGAGAGCCCCTCTTTTCTGCTGGGACAGTTAGTTCCTCCATCCTGTAGGTGGGCTACGGGTTACCTTCGGTCCTGATATGGGTTTCCTACCTGTATGTGACTAGTCTTAGCGGTTGTATCTGCTGGACTAGGGTTCTGAGGAGCTTGTGGCTCCTTGGCACACCATCATCATATGCTGTTCTGTCAGAGGATCTGAGGGTGTTTTTTGTTCTTCCTCGCGATCACTCTCATTGGTTGGGAGTGTCACTCTGGGAGATAGGATCTTGTCTTTCTATAGAGTTCTTCTGCTGGGTGGTTGTCTTGTAACAACCTTTGTTTTCTTTGGCCTAGATTTAGAGTTTGGCGTTAGCCGTGAAAACCAGCGTTAGAGGCTCCTAACGCTGGTTTTAGGCTACCTCCGGTATTTGGAGTCACTCAAAAAAGGGTCTAACGCTCACTTTTCAGCCGCGACTTTTCCATACCGCAGATCCCCTTACGTAAATTGCGTATCCTATCTTTTCAATGGGATTTTTCTAACTCCGGTATTTAGAGTCGTGTCTGAAGTGAGCGTTAGACATCTAATGACAAAACTCCAGCCCCAGGAAAAAAGTCAGTAGTTAAGAGCTTTCTGGGCTAACGCCGGTTCATAAAGCTCTTAACTACTGTGCTCTAAAGTACACTAACACCCATAAACTACCTATGTACCCCTAAACCGAGGCCCCCCCACATCGCCGCCACTCGATTAAATTTTTTTAACCCCTAATCTGCCGACTGCCACCTACGTTATCTTTATGTACCCCTAATCTGCTGCCCCTAACACCGTCGACCCCTATATTATATTTATTAACCCCTAATCTGCCCCCCTCAACGTCGCCTCCACCTGCCTACACTTATTAACCCCTAATCTGCCGAGCGGACCGCATCGCTACTATAATAAAGTTATTAACCCCTAATCCGCCTCACTAACCCTATAATAAATAGTATTAACCCCTAATCTGCCCTCCCTAACATCGCCGACACCTAACTTCAATTATTAACCCCTAATCTGCCGACTGGAGTTCACCGCTATTCTAATAAATGTATTAACCCCTAAAGCTAAGTCTAACCCTAACACCCCCCTAAGTTAAATATAATTTACATCTAACGAAATTAATTATCTCTTATTAAATAAATTATTCCTATTTAAAGCTAAATACTTACCTGTAAAATAAATCCTAATATAGCTACAATATAAATTATAATTATATTGTAGCTATTTTAGGATTAATATTTATTTTACAGGTAACTTTGTATTTATTTTAACCATGTACAATAGCTATTAAATAGTTAAGAACTATTTAATAGTTACCTAGTTAAAATAATTACAAAATTACCTGTAAAATAAATCCTAACCTAAGTTACAATTAAACCTAACACTATACTATCATTAAATTAATTAAATAAAATACCTACAATTACCTACAATTAAACCTAACACTACACTATCAATAAATAAATTAAATACAATTCCTACAAATAACTACAATGAAATAAACTAACTAAAGTACAAAAAATAAAAAAGAACTAAGTTACAAAAAATAAAAAAATATTTACAAACATAAGAAAAATATTACAACAATTTTAAACTAATTACACCTACTCTAAGCCCCCTAATAAAATAACAAAGACCCCCAAAATAAAAAATGCCCTACCCTATTCTAAATTACTAAAGTTCAAAGCTCTTTTACCTTACCAGCCCTGAACAGGGCCCTTTGCGGGGCATGCCCCAAGAAGTTCAGCTCTTTTGCCTGTAAAAAAAAACATACAATACCCCCCCAACATTACAACCCACCACCCACATACCCCTAATCTAACCCAAACCCCCCCTTAAATAAACCTAACACTAAGCCCCTGAAGATCATCCTACCTTGTCTTCACCTCACCAGGTATCACCGATCCGTCCTGGCTCCAAAATCTTCATCCAACCCAAGCGGGGGCTGGCGATCCATCATCCGGTGGCTGAAGAGGTCCAGAAGAGGCTCCAAAGTCTTCATCCTATCCGGGAAGAAGAGGCGATCCGGACCGGCAACCATCTTGATCCAAGCGGCATCTTCTATCTTCATCCGATGACGACCGGCTCCATCCTGAAGACCTCCACCGCGGACCCATCTTCTTCCGGCGACGTCCAACTGAAGAATGACGGTTCCTTTAAGGGACGTCATCCAAGATGGCGTCCCTCGAATTCCGATTGGCTGATAGGATTCTATCAGCCAATCGGAATTAAGGTAGGAATATTCTGATTGGCTGATGGAATCAGCCAATCAGAATCAAGTTCAATCCGATTGGCTGATCCAATCAGCCAATCAGATTGAGCTCGCATTCTATTGGCTGATCGGAACAGCCAATAGAATGCGAGAATGCATCAGCCAATCAGAATATTCCTACCTTAATTCCGATTGGCTGATAGAATCCTATCAGCCAATCGGAATTCGAGGGACGCCATCTTGGATGATGTCATTTAAAGGAACCGTCATTCGTCGTTCAGTCGTCGGCCAGGATGGATGTTCCGCGTCGGAGGTCTTCAGGATCCTGCGGCTCCGCTCCGGATGGATGACCATAGAAGATCCCGCTTGGATGAAGACTTCAATCGGATGGAAGACCTCTTCTGCCCCGCTTGGATGAAGACTTCAGCCGGATCATGGACCTCTTCAGCCCCCCGCTTGGGCTTGGATCAGGACATCGGAGGAGCTCTTCTGGATCGATCGGTGAACCTGGTATGGTGAAGATAAGGTAGGAAGATCTTCAGGGGCTTAGTGTTAGGTTTATTTAAGGGGGGTTTGGGTTAGATTAGGAGTATGTGGGTGGTGGGTTGTAATGTTGGGGGGGGGGTATTGTATGTTTTTTTTTACAGGCAAAAGAGCTGAACTTCTTGGGGCATGCCCCGCAAAGGGCCCTGTTCAGGGCTGGTAAGGTAAAAGAGCTTTGAACTTTAGTAATCTAGAATAGGGTAGGGCATTTTTTTATTTTGGGGGGCTTTGTTATTTTATTAGGGGGCTTAGAGTAGGTGTAATTAGTTTAAAATTGTTGTAATATTTTTCTTATGTTTGTAAATATTTTTTTATTTTTTGTAACTTAGTTCTTTTTTATTTTCTCCAACATAGGTGTGTCCGGTCCACGGCGTCATCCTTACTTGTGGGATATTCTCTTCCCCAACAGGAAATGGCAAAGAGCCCAGCAAAGCTGGTCACATGATCCCTCCTAGGCTCCGCCTACCCCAGTCATTCTCTTTGCCGTTGTACAGGCAACATCTCCACGGAGATGGCTTAGAGTTTTTTAGTGTTTAACTGTAGTTTTTCATTATTCAATCAAGAGTTTGTTATTTTAAAATAGTGCTGGTACGTACTATTTACTCAGAAACAGAAAAGAGATGAAGAATTCTGTTTGTATGAGGAAAATGATTTTAGCAACCGTAACTAAAATCCATGGCTGTTCCACACAGGACTGTTGAGAGCAATTAACTTCAGTTGGGGGAACAGTTTGCAGTCTCTTGCTGCTTGAGGTATGACACATTCTAACAAGACGATGTAATGCTGGAAGCTGTCATTTTCCCTATGGGATCCGGTAAGCCATGTTTATTACGATTGTAAATAAGGGCTTCACAAGGGCTTATTTAAACTGTAGACTTTTTTTGGGCTAAATCGATTGATATTAACACTTATTTAGCCTTGAGGAATCATTTATTCTGGGTATTTTGATTTAATAATATCGGCAGGCACTGTTTTAGACACCTTATTCTTTAGGGGCTTTCCCAAAGCATAGGCAGAGTCTCATTTTCGCGCCGGTGTTGCGCACTTGTTTTTGAGAGGCATGGCATGCAGTCGCATGTGAGAGGAGCTCTGATACTTAGAAAAGACTTCTGAAGGCGTCATTTGGTATCGTATTCCCCTTTGGGTTTGGTTGGGTCTCAGCAAAGCAGATACCAGGGACTGTAAAGGGGTTTAAAGCTTAAAACGGCTCCGGTTCCGTTATTTTAAGGGTTAAAGCTTCCAAAATTGGTGTGCAATATTTTCAAGGCTTTAAGACGCTGTGGTGAAAATTTGGTGAATTTTGAACAATTCCTTCATGTTTTTTCGCAATTGCAGTAATAAAGTGTGTTCAGTTTAAAATTTAAAGTGACAGTAACGGTTTTATTTTAAAACGTTTTTTGTACTTTCTGATCAAGTTTATGCCTGTTTAACATGTCTGAACTACCAGATAGACTGTGTTCTGAATGTGGGGAAGCCAGAATTCCTATTCATTTAAATAAATGTGATTTATGTGATAATGACAATGATGCCCAAGATGATTCCTCAAGTGAGGGGAGTAAGCATGGTACTGCATCATTCCCTCCTTCGTCTACACGAGTCTTGCCCACTCAGGAGGCCCCTAGTACATCTAGCGCGCCAATACTCCTTACTATGCAACAATTAACGGCTGTAATGGATAATTCTGTCAAAAACATTTTAGCCAAAATGAACCCTTGTCAGCGTAAGCGTGGCTGCTCTGTTTTAGTTACTGAAGAGCATGACGACGCTGATATTAATATCTCTGAAGGGCCCCTAACCCAATCTGAGGGGGCCAGGGAGGTTTTGTCTGAGGGAGAAATTACTGATTTAGGGAACATTTCTCAGCAGGCTGAATCTGATGTGATTACATTTAAATTTAAATTGGAACATCTCCGCATTTTGCTTAAGGAGGTATTATCCACTCTGGATGATTGTGAAAATTTAGTCATCCCAGAGAAACTATGTAAAATGGACAAGTTCCTAGAGGTGCCGGGGCTCCCAGAAGCTTTTCCTATACCCAAGCGGGTGGCGGACATTGTTAATAAAGAATGGGAAAGGCCCGGTATTCCTTTCGTCCCTCCCCCCATATTTAAAAAATTGTTTCCTATGGTCGACCCCAGAAAGGACTTATGGCAGTCAGTCCCCAAGGTCGAGGGAGCGGTTTCTACTTTAAACAAACGCACCACTATACCCATAGAGGATAGTTGTGCTTTCAAAGATCCTATGGATAAAAAATTAGAAGGTTTGCTTAAAAAGATGTTTGTTCAGCAGGGTTACCTTCTACAACCCATTTCATGCATTGTCCCTGTCACTACAGCCGCATATTTCTGGTTTGATGAACTGCTTAAGGTGCTCGATAGTGACTCTCCTCCTTATGAGGAGATTATGGACAGAATCAATGCTCTCAAATTGGCTAATTCTTTCACTCTAGACGCCTCTTTGCAATTGGCTAAGTTAGCGGCTAAGAACTCTGGGTTTGCTATTGTGGCGCGCAGAGCGCTTTGGTTGAAATCTTGGTCGGCTGATGCGTCTTCCAAGAACAAGCTACTAAACATTCCTTTCAAGGGGAAAACGCTGTTTGGTCCTGACTTGAAAGAGATTATCTCTGATATCACTGGGGGTAAGGGCCACGCCCTTCCTCAGGATCGGCCCTTCAAGGCAAAAAATAGACCTAATTTTCGTCCCTTTCGTAAAAACGGACCAGCCCAAGGTGTTACGTCCTCTAAGCAAGAGGGTAATACTTCTCAGGCCAAGCCAGCTTGGAGACCAATGCAAGGCTGGAACAAGGGAAAGCAGGCCAAGAAACCTGCCACTGCTACCAAGACAGCATGAAATATTGGCCCCCGATCCGGGACCGGATCTGGTGGGGGGCAGACTCTCTCTCTTCGCTCAGGCTTGGGCAAGAGATGTTCTGGATCCTTGGGCGCTAGAAATAGTCTCCCAGGGTTATCTTCTGGAATTCAAGGGACTTCCCCCAAGGGGGAGGTTCCACAAGTCGCAGTTGTCTTCAGACCACATAAAAAGACAGGCGTTCTTACATTGTGTAGAAGACCTGTTAAAAATGGGAGTGATTCATCCTGTTCCATTAAGAGAACAAGGGATGGGGTTCTACTCCAATCTGTTCATAGTTCCCAAAAAAGAGGGAACGTTCAGACCAATCCTAGATCTCAAGATCTTAAACAAATTTCTCAAGGTCCCATCGTTCAAGATGGAAACCATTCGAACTATCCTTCCTTCCATCCAGGAAGGTCAATTTATGACCACGGTGGATTTAAAGGATGCGTATCTACATATTCCTATCCACAAGGAACATCATCGGTTCCTAAGGTTTGCATTCCTGGACAAACATTACCAGTTCGTGGCGCTTCCTTTCGGATTAGCCACTGCTCCAAGGATTTTCACAAAGGTACTAGGGTCCCTTCTAGCGGTGCTAAGACCAAGGGGCATTGCAGTAGTACCTTACCTGGACGACATTCTAATTCAAGCGTCGTCCCTTCCTCAAGCAAAGGCTCACACGGACATTGTCCTGGCCTTTCTCAGATCTCACGGCTGGAAAGTGAACGTGGAAAAGAGTTCTCTATCCCCGTCAACAAGGGTTCCCTTCTTGGGAACAATTATAGACTCCTTAGAAATGAGGATCTTTCTAACAGAGGCCAGAAAAACAAAGCTTCTGGACTCTTGTCGGATACTTCATTCCGTTCCTCTTCCTTCCATAGCTCAGTGCATGGAAGTGATCGGGTTGATGGTGGCGGCGATGGACATAGTTCCTTTTGCGCGCATTCATCTAAGACCATTACAACTGTGCATGCTCAGTCAGTGGAATGGGGACTATACAGACTTGTCTCCGAAGATACAAGTAAATCAGAGGACCAGAGACTCACTCCGTTGGTGGCTGTCCCTGGACAATCTGTCTCAAGGGATGATGTTCCACAGACCAGAGTGGGTCATTGTCACGACCGACGCCAGTCTGATAGGCTGGGGCGCGGTCTGGGGATCCCTGAAAGCTCAGGGTCTTTGGTCTCGGGAAGAATCTCTTCTACCGATAAATATTCTGGAACTGAGAGCGATATTCAATGCGCTCCAGGCCTGGCCCCAGCTTGCGAGGACCAGGTTCATACGGTTTCAATCAGACAACATGACGACTGTTGCGTACATCAACCATCAGGGGGGAACAAGGAGTTCCCTAGCGATGGAAGAAGTAACCAAAATTATTCTTTGGGCGGAGTCTCACTCCTGCCACCTGTCTGCTATCCACATCCCAGGAGTGGAAAATTGGGAAGCGGATTTTCTGAGTCGTCAGACATTGCATCCGGGGGAGTGGGAACTCCATCCGGAAATCTTTGCCCAAGTCACTCACCTGTGGGGCATTCCAGACATGGATCTGATGGCCTCTCGTCAGAACTTCAAAGTTCCTTGCTACGGGGCCAGATCCAGGGATCCCAAGGCGGCTCTAGTGGATGCACTAGTAGCACCTTGGACCTTCAAACTAGCTTATGTGTTCCCGCCATTTCCTCTCATCCCCAGGCTGATAGCCAGGATCAAGCAGGAGAGGGCGTCGGTGATCTTGATAGCTCCTGCGTGGCCACGCAGGACTTGGTATGCAGATCTGGTGAATATGTCATCGGCTCCACCTTGGAAGCTACCTTTGAGACGAGACCTTCTTGTTCAGGGTCCGTTCGAACATCCGAATCTGGTTTCACTCCAGCTGACTGCTTGGAGATTGAACGCTTGATTTTATCGAAGCGAGGATTCTCAGATTCTGTGATCGATACTCTTGTTCAGGCCAGAAAGCCTGTGACTAGAAAGATTCACCACAAAATTTGGAAAAAATATATCTGTTGGTGTGAATCTAAAGGATTCCCTTGGGACAAGGTTAAGATTCCTAGGATTCTATCCTTCCTTCAAGAAGGATTGGAAAAAGGATTATCTGCAAGTTCCCTGAAGGGACAGATTTCTGCCTTGTCGGTATTACTTCACAAAAAGCTGGCAGCTGTGCCAGATGTTCAAGCCTTTGTTCAGGCTCTGATTAGAATCAAGCCTGCTTACAAACCTTTGACTCCTCCTTGGAGTCTCAATTTAGTTCTTTCAGTTCTTCAGGGGGTTCCGTTTGAACCCTTACATTCCGTTGATATTAAGTTATTATCTTGGAAAGTTTTGTTTTTAGTTGCGATTTCTTCTGCTAGAAGAGTCTCAGAATTATCTGCTCTGCAGTGTTCTCCTCCTTATCTGGTGTTCCATGCAGATAAGGTGGTTTTACGTACTAAACCTGGTTTTCTTCCAAAAGTTGTTTCTAACAAAAACATTAACCAGGAGATTATCGTACCTTCTCTGTGTCCAAAACCAGTTTCAAAGAAGGAACGTTTGTTGCACAATTTGGATGTTGTTCGCGCTCTAAAATTCTATTTAGATGCTACAAAGGATTTTAGACAAACATCTTCCTTGTTTGTTGTTTATTCAGGTAAAAGGAGAGGTCAAAAAGCAACTTCTACCTCTCTCTCTTTTTGGATTAAAAGCATCATCAGATTGGCTTACGAGACTGCCGGACGGCAGCCTCCCGAAAGAATCACAGCTCATTCCACTAGGGCTGTGGCTTCCACATGGGCCTTCAAGAACGAGGCTTCTGTTGATCAGATATGTAGGGCAGCGACTTGGTCTTCACTGCACACTTTTACCAAATTTTACAAGTTTGATACTTTTGCTTCTTCTGAGGCTATTTTTGGGAGAAAGGTTTTGCAAGCCGTGGTGCCTTCCATTTAGGTGACCTGATTTGCTCCCTCCCTTCATCCGTGTCCTAAAGCTTTGGTATTGGTTCCCACAAGTAAGGATGACGCCGTGGACCGGACACACCTATGTTGGAGAAAACAGAATTTATGTTTACCTGATAAATTTCTTTCTCCAACGGTGTGTCCGGTCCACGGCCCGCCCTGGTTTTTTTAATCAGGTCTGATATTTTATTTTCTTTAACTACAGTCACCACGGTACCATATGGTTTCTCCTATGCAAATATTCCTCCTTAACGTCGGTCGAATGACTGGGGTAGGCGGAGCCTAGGAGGGATCATGTGACCAGCTTTGCTGGGCTCTTTGCCATTTCCTGTTGGGGAAGAGAATATCCCACAAGTAAGGATGACGCCGTGGACCGGACACACCGTTGGAGAAAGAAATTTATCAGGTAAACATAAATTCTGTTTTTTGTACTTTAGATTTTAGTTTATTTCATTGTAGTTATTTGTAGGTATTGTATTTAATTTATTTATTGATAGTGTAGTGTTAGGTTTAATTGTAGATAATTATAGGTATTTTATTTAATTAATTTATTGATAGTGTAGTGTTAGGTTTAATTGTAACTTAGGTTAGGATTTATTTTACAGGTAATTTTGTAATTATTTTAACTATTTTAGCTATTAAATAGTTCTTAACTATTTAATAGCTATTGTACATGGTTAAAATAAATACAAAGTTACCTGTAAAATAAATATTAATCCTAAAATAGCTATAATATAATTATAATTTATATTGTATCTATATTAGGATTTATTTTACAGGTAAGTATTTAGCTTTAAATAGAAATAATTTATTTAATAAGAGTTAATTAATTTCGTTAGATTAAAATTATATTTAATTTAGGGGGGTGTTAGTGTTAGGGTTAGACTTAGCTTTAGGGGTTAATACATTTATTAGAATAGCGGTGAGCTCCAGTCGGCAGATTAGGGGTTAATAATTGAAGTTAGGTGTCGGCGATGTTAGGGAGGGCAGATTAGGGGTTAATACTATTTATTATAGGGTTAGTGAGGCGGATTAGGGGTTAATAACTTTATTATAGTAGCGCTCAGGTCCGGTCGGCAGATTAGGGGTTAATAAGTGTAGGCAGGTGTAGGCGACGTTGTGGGGGGCAGATTAGTGGTTAATAAATATAATATAGGGGTCGGCGATGTTAGGGCAGCAGATTAGGGGTACAAAGGGATAATGTAAGTAGCGGCGGTTTATGGAGCGGCAGATTAGGGGTTAATAATAATATGCAGGGGTCAGCGATAGCGGGGGCGGCAGATTAGGGGTTAATAAGTGTAAGGCTAGGGGTGTTTAGACTCGGGGTACATGTTAGAGTGTTAGGTGCAGACGTAGGAAGTGTTTCCGCATAGCAAACAATGGGGCTGCGTTAGGAGCTGAACGCGGCTTTTTTGCAGGTGTTAGGTTTTTTTTCAGCTCAAACAGCCCCATAGTTTTCTATGGGGGAATCGTGCACGAGCACGTTTTTGAGGCTGGCCGCTTGCGTAAGCATCTCTGGTATCGAGAGTTGAAGCTGCGTTAAATATGCTCTACGCTCCTTTTTTGGAGCCTAACGCAGCCTTTATGTGGACTCTCAATACCAGAGTTATTTTTATGGTGCGGCCAGAAAATAGCCGGCGTTAGCTACGCGGGTCGTTACCGACAAAACTCTAAATCTTGCCGTTTGTCTTGGGGTTTCTTCCCTAGTCTGATGGTCCTTTGGATCTCCTTCAGGTACTCTGTTCTCTCCTTCGGGGGTAGGTGAAGGTACTTCCTTCGGGTAGTTTGTACCATGGGAGCCTGCGGGACTTGGCTCCTCTGAGACATTGTGCTCAGCGGAATATATAGATTTTGAGTGGCCTCCAGCACGACTTTGTTGGTTGTTTAACTAATGAGCAGTTACCTTGTTTCTTTTTATACTGTTTTTTTATGGGTAATACCAGGCTGTGGTGCCTTTCGAAGGGACTGCCTTCTGTACCTGCCCTTTGTTTGCATTCAGTGTCCTCTATAGCTTGGGTATTGTTTTCCCAAAAGTAATGAATGCAGCTGTGGACTCTTCCAGTTTAAGAAGAAAAACTTAAATTATGCTTACCTGATCATTTTCTTTTCTTCTGAGGGGAAGAGTCCACAGCTCCCTGGCCGTGTTTTATCGTTGAGGCGGCCGTAGTTTAGTTTCTTCTTGTGGCACCTTTTTCACCCTGATATTTCTTCTACTGTTCCTTGTTCCCTTGGCAGAATGACTAAGGGATGAGGGAAGGGGGAGGTATTTAAGCCTTTGGCTGGGGTGTCTTTGCCTCCTCCTGGTGGCTAGGTTCTAAATCCCCAAAAGTAATGAATGCAGCTGTGGACTCTTCCTGTCAGAAGAAAAGAAAATTATCAGGTAAGCATAATTTAAGTTTTTTATATAGATATATGGAAAATAACTCAAAAAGTTAGGAGCCAGTGGCTCCTTGGTTACTGAGTTTCTTGAACCCAGCTTTGGAGGCCATTGCTTTCTTGGCATGTGTAACAGACCTAAAAGCCATGGGAGTTATTGCTCTGGTCCCCTTGGAGGAACAGAATCCGTATTTCTATTCAAACCTTTTTATTGTCCCAAAGAAAGATGTGACTTACAGACCAATCTTGAATCTCAAAACTCTGAACAAATTTCTGACAGTTCCAACTTTGAAATAGTGACTATTTGCGCAATTTTACCTTTAGTGCTGGAGGGTTTATATATGTCTACCATAGAAACGAGAGATGCCTATTTGCATATCCCTATTTAAAGAGATCATGCAAAATTCCTTAGATTTGCCCATCTAAACCAGCAATTCCAATGTGTGGTGCTTCAAATTGGTCTTGCAACAGCACCAAGACTTTCCACAAATGTTTTCAGTGCTTGTTTGTCCATAGTGAGAGCTCAGGGCATGGCAGTAACTCCTTACTTAGAATTAATTCTGGTATAAGATGCTTCTTATCAGATGGCTTAGGAACAAACTAACACAGTTCTTCAGTTGCTTTGTTTCTATAGTTGAAAAAAATCAAGTTCCCGAAAAGCTCTCTACTACCACAAACCAGAGTTGCCTTTCTGGGCTTCATCATAGACTCTATAACAATAAGACTATCTCTCACAGATGCTTACAATCTCAAATTGCAGAAGGCCTGTGCCCTTCTTTCTACAGTGAATCAATGTATATAAGTAGTGGGTCTCATTGTAGTGGCTTCAGATGCCTTACTTTTTTGTCAGAGTTTATTTACACTCTTTGCATCTTCAGATGTTAAAATAGTGGCATGGATATTACAACAACCTGTCTCAGAAGATCTCTTTAGACTTCAAGAAAAAAACTCTCTAATTTGGTGGCAGACTCATAAATCATCTATTGATTTTTCCATCTGAATTGGGAAGTAATATACATGGACGCCATCCTGCTGGTTTGTGGCGCCGTCTGGGGTTCCCAGAGAACGCAGAGAGTTTGGTCTCCTTGGGAGGTGAGGTTACAAATCAGCATCTCTTTGCAAACTTCAGGGCTCTCCATAGTTGTTTCCCGGTACTTTAGTCTTTTCTGAGGTTTCAGTCAGACACTGTCACAGCAGTGGCTTACATCTACACAGTACCCATGATTTCAGCAATTCACATCCCGGATGTGGACAATCAGTACCTTCACCCCAGTGAATGGTCTTTTAATCAGGTATTCGACCAGATTGTGAATCATTGGGGAAGGCCAGGCATACTGTAGATCTCATGGCCTCTCGCTTGAATTGCATGCTGTCCCAGTATTGTGGAAGATTTCAAGATCCACAAGTGACTCTAATAGACGCACTAGTAGTTCACTGCTTATTAAATCTGCTTTTGTTTTACTATCCAGAATAAGAACCAGGAAAAACAGGAAAGAGCCTCAGTGATTCTAATTGCCCCTGCCTTGCAGGAGTTGATATGCAGATCTGTTACTAGTGTCCTTCAGCCAGCTTTGGTGTCTTCCACTCAGGAAGGACTTTCTCTCTCAAGGTCCTTTCTTCCATCAATACCTCAAATCTCTCAATTTGATGGCATGGCGATTGAACGCCTGATTTTGTCTCAGAGAGGTGTTTCAGATCAATTGATATACACTTTGATTTAGGCTAGAAAGCCTGTTACAAGATGCATTTATCACAAAGTCTGGAAAGTTTAACTTTCCTGGTCTGAGTCTAAGAATTATCATATGAACGCTTTCAGAATTCCTCAAATTCTTAAATTTTTGCAGGATGGTCTGGATAAAGGTGTATCAGCCAGTTCACTCTAAAGGCCACATTTCTGCCCTTTCAGTCTTATATCACAATAAGATTTTGAAACTTCCTGGCAAGTGTTTTTTTTAGAACAAGACCTGTTATCAGGCCTGCATCCCCTCCATGGAACATTAAAGGGACACTGAACCCAAATGTTTTCTTTTGTGATTCAGATAGAGCATGACATTTTAAGCAACTTTCTAATTTACTTCTATTATCAAATTGTCTTCATTCTCTTGGTATCTTTATTTGAAATGTAAGAATGTAAGTTTAGATGCCGGCCCATTTTTGGTGAACAACCTGGGTTGTCCTTGCTAATTGGTGGATAAATTCATCCACCAATAAAATAGTGCTGTCCAGAGTGCTGAACCCCAAAAAAAGCTTAGATGCCTTCTTTTTCAAATAAAGATAGCAAGAGAACGAAGAAAAATTAATAATAGGAGTAAATTAGAAAGTTGCTTAAAATTCCATGCTCTATCTGAATCACAAAAGAAAAAATTTGGGTTCAGTGTGCCTTTAACTTGGTTTTGAGAGTTTTTCAGGCTCAGCCATTTGAACCTATGCATGTTCTGGACATTTTGCTGTTGTATTGGAAGGCTCTCTTTTTCTTGGCCATTTCCACGGCAAACAACTCTTTCCTTCCTAAGGTTGTCTAGCACTGAAACACCCTAAAGAGAGCATACTTCATAACTTGGATTTAGTTAGGGCCTTAATATTATCTTCAAGCCACTAAAGAATTTAGAAATTCTTCTTCCTTGATTATCCATATCTAAGTCCCCACAAGGGACAAAAAGCTAATGCAATCACCTTGGCAGCTTGTCTTAAAGTTTTAATTTGCTTAGCATACCTAGAAGCGGAAAAGTCTCTTCTTGAACAAATTACTACTCAGAAGAGTCACCACCGGCTTTTAGAAATTACGTTTCCATTGAACAGATACCACTTACATACCAAATTCTACCATTTAAACACATTTGTCTTTTCTGAGGCTGCTTTTGTAGGAAAGTTCTGCCGGCTGCAGTGTCTTTTTAGTACTTCTATTTGCCTTAACTGTTTTTCACACTCCAATTTCATCTTGAAGACTTTACAGCTTGGACATGGGATCTCACATGTGATGGCTCGTGCACTCTCACTATGTTATGTTTTTCTATAACATTTGGAAGCAGTACCAGTTTGCACTTTTTTTCCCCCTGCTTTTCCATTCCTACTTTATTTTCTCCTTGCCATATGTATGACTAAGGAATCATGGGAAAGTGGGAGGGATTAAAGCTGTTTTGTGAGGAATACATTTAAAAGTTGTCTTACTACATTTTATGCCGTTGAAATCAACAAGATCATTTTTTTGGGTTTCATATCCCTTTAATTTTAACCCCACATAATTTGTTAGGTAATCATAACTTGTTTTTTTTAACTTCATTATCCATTATTTCCTGTCATAGTACCAGAAGGAGTAGCTTTTCCTTTGAAGTGGTTGCTAGGAGACACATGTACTAGTTCTAGTCAGTTTCTTGCTCAGTAGAGGACTTTTGCTTCAAAATCATGGGAGAGAAGTTAAAGGGACATGAGCGCCACAATTTTTCTTAAATGATTCTGATAGAACATACAATTTTTAAACAACTTTCCAATGTACTTCTAGTATTACATTTTCTTTAATCTCTTGGTATCCTTTGTTGAAGGGGCAGCAATGCACTAATGGGAGCTAGCTGAACACATTGGATAAACTAATGACAGGAAGCATATGTTTGTAGCTACCAATGAGCAGCTAGTTCACAACAGTGTATTGCTGCTTCTGAGCCTACCTATGTATGCTTTTCAACAAAGGATACCAAGAGATGGTAGCAAATTAGACAACAGAAGTAAATTGAAGAGTTGTTTAAAATTGCATATACTATATGGATTATGAAAGAAAATTGCGGTTTCATGTCCCTTTAAGCTCTAAAGTGCTAGCTCCCTTATGCCACTAAAGGCAGTGGCTACTAGTCATGTGCATTCATTGTTTTCACCTATCAACAAATGCCAAATATGGACGCCAGCAGCAGCATTCAGCTCTAACACACAAAGATCTGGCTTTTTACAGATCTTTGTGTTACACTTTCACATAAATACATCTGGCTCTGTTAAATTGCACATAATTTGGTTTCACAAACGGTTGACAACTCATTCTGACAACATATGCATGTCCTATCACTGTCCAAACTGTAGTAAATAGCTTGATGAAATAAATGAACACATACATCATATAATACATGTACCAAAAATATCTACAAGGTTTTCAAAAACATTACTTATTTTGTTCACTCTTCTATTTATTTGAATACTGTCAGTGTTCTATTCGCCCAGAAAAAATATGATCTATTATCCATTGTACCAATTACAAAGCAAAATGAGCGGTTGGTTTCAGTCAGGTGATCATTTTTACTACAATGATAACTTGGATAATGCAGGGACATAAAACCCATTTTTTTGAATAGCGGGATAACTCTTGTTCAAATGAGGAAGTCCTATACTTTATTGTGAAGGCAAGAAATAAGGGATTGTATAGAGATGTTAGGCCCCACTACATAGAACAAATGTTGTGAAAATCATGTGACATCTGGATTGGCTCATGGCCAATCATCTGAGAAAGAGGTCTCATGTCTATATTAGTTTGGGGAGTGAATGAATCCCTATGAATATTTTCCATATACACATGGAACATTTTATCCCTGCTATTGATGTGATTACCTGAGAGACACCCATGCATTGATCCCTTATTTAAAAAAGGGGTGTTCTCCATTCCTAGGGGCATCACATGCTGCCTAGATTGTCATCATACACATGATTTGAAAAAAGTGAAAATCCCTCTTCTATATGAGTGTGTAATATGCTATCTTAAGAAGATGAGGGCTCCAAAGGAGTATAGTAAGAATATGAGGAAGGTGATTGGTGCACCTTTTTGGAAAGAGGAGTTAAAGGGCCACTAAACCCAAAATCTTTCTTTCATGATTCAGATAGAGAATATAAATTTAAACAACATTGCAATTTACTTCCATTATTTATTTTGCTTCATTTTTTAGATATCCTTAGTTGAAGAAAAAGCAATGCACATGGTGAGCCAATCACACGAGGCTTCTATGTGCAGCTACTGAGCATATCTAGATATGCTTTTCAGCAAAGAATATCAAAAGAATAAAACAAATTAGATAATATAAGTAAATTAGAAAGATGTTTAAAATTGCATTCTCTTTCTAAATCATAAAAGAAAAAATGTGGGTGTCATGTCCCTTTAACGTTTATGCTAAGATATGTAGGTGCTCTAAGAGAGCCTTCCAGCAAGATTATAGTGCTTCTATCATACTTAAGTATGATGACATTTGCATAAACCTGAAAAAAATGTATACAGTTGCTTAAATTAGAGCACAGGCTAATTGCAGTTGTCCCTAAGTGGAAACAACAAAGTAAATTTATTCTAAAAAGGCTTTTCAAAGGATGTAACCCTGCACTATTTTTGAATTGGAGACCCATTTGTTTAGTATACAGATATTTTAAATGTAATCCTACTCTAGATAGGATATGAGTGAGACTATTAGTTGTGTCTTGAATGAGAAATGGACATATTTTGGCAATGTTTTTCTAGTGGAAATTAGAGGATTCATTGGGTATATGTAGAGGGCTGAAGGAGAGTGTAGGGTCCATTAAAGGGACTTGGAACCCAAATGATTCATGATTCAATTTTAAACAACTTTCCAATTTACGTCTGTTTATGTAATTTGCTTCATTCTCTTGGCATCCTTTGTTTAAGATGCAAAAATACACTACTGTGAGCTAGCTTAAAGGGACAGTAAAGTCATAATTAGACATTCATGATTTAGACAGAACATGCCATTTTAAACAACTTTCCAATTTACTAGTTGTTTAAAATCACAGTATCTCTCTGATTTATGAAAGAAAAAAATTGGGTTTCATGTCCCTTTAACATCGTACAATGCTATGAAACAATTTCTGGCCAATATTACACACTTTCACTAAAAACCTCAAATGATTGGTGTTTAGACTCAGAAATATATTCCAAGCAGTCTGTGTTTGTTTTGTATGTATGAGGCAGACTCCTATTATGGCTTTGACACATTGCAGTATGGCATTGTACTTAGTGTCCCAATGCTCCAAGCAGAAACTTACTGTTAGCCCCTGTTTAGTGAAGGGCCTGCAAGTTCGTTCCGTAGCTTATTTTCTGCAAGTTATCTGCCTTGAATGACCTAGATATTATGTGATTGTCACAAAAACACAGTTCTCTGCTTTTATGTTTCTATTTCAAATAGAAATAGCAATTGCTCCATTTTCACAGTGGTTCAATTAGCAAGCCTATCCAGCAAAACGATATACAGCAAAACAGTAGCTATGTGTACTTATCCTTTCCATTGTCAACTATTGATTTAAAGCCGCTTACTGAATTGTTATTTTTGTGCTATTGCTTTGCTCATATATTGCATTTTAACTGGATACCAAACAATAAAAAGTCACAACAGTCAGTTCACGGAAAATATGATAAAAAAAGCATTATTAGGTAAACAAGTATTCATGAATGCAGAAATGGCTCATCATACACAATGCATTTTATTTTTAACACTAAAATTACATTATAGTGGTTTCTAAAAATATCCCAGATACAACAGGGTGTGGAATTTACATAGCCCAACCCCTGGATTATGTAGAATGGGAGGAGGGTCATGTAGTTTTGTATTTTGCTTTTAGCCCTGAGGATTGGTGCTCGTGTGTGGGACTGTAAGGTGTCCATTATAAAACTGGACAGCCCAGTATTTCAACTAACATATACATGTGTTTTGTTTTTTGTTTTTCCTTAGCATGTGAGTCAGCAAGAGGCACAACATTTGGTGTAGCTACTCCACATGTCACATTTCTTAAAGGGACACTGAACCCACATTTTTTCTTTTGTGATTCAGATAGAGCATGCAATTTTAAGCAACTTTCTAATTTACTCCTATTAGCAAATTGTCTTCATTCTCTTGGTATCTTTATTTGAAATGCAATAATGTAAGTTTAGATGCTGGCCCATTTTTGGTGAACAACCTGGGTTGTTCTTGCTGATTGGTGGATAAATTCACCCACCAATAAACAAGTGCTGGCCAGTGTTCTGAACAAAAAAATTGCTTAGATGCCTTCTTTTACAAATAAAGATAGCAAGAGAACAAAGAAAAATTGATAATAAGAGTAAATTAGAAAGTTGCTTAAAATGGCATGCTCTATCTGAATCACAAAAGAAAAAAATTGGGTTCAGTGTCCCTTTAAGGTGATCTGCTTCTTTCACACCCATTCCACAGATAGGCCCCATACCCTGTGCCCACATTAATATATGTGGCAGCCAGACAGGGAGTCTTATCTACATTTTTGATAAGGGATTGTGGTTGACAGTGGCTGCATCACTAATAGATATCATCTGCTATCTGTATTCAGTAGGTATGTGGTTGATAGAGGGGCTGCAGTGCTATAGCTATGATCTGGGGCCTGATATGGCCGTATAATTGACAGAACTACTGCAGGGTCTAAGGTCTGGTTGGGTATGTGGCAGACAGAGAGGCTGCAGGGATTTGCAGTCTGATCTTGAGTCTTTTATGAGATTAGACAGGTGCTGCTGGGCCAGGGGTCTAATTGATTCAAATGCTGTGAATTAGAACAAGAAGATTGTCGAGAAGAACACATCCTTAAACCAACATTATCAGTTCTAATAAGAACAGCATTTATGTTTAATTGAAAAGTATATAGGTGATTTGTGTTATATATTTAAGATGCAGACTTTGCAGGAAGACATTAGGATTATGAAAATGACACATCCCAATAGGATGTTAATTTGTAGGGGGAGACGGTGTAGTACAAGCAGATGTCTGCTTACTCCACAATCTTTTCAGTCAGGAACTGTACTGCAAGGGAGTCATTTATTTTATTTCATGACTTTTCTTCAGTGGGAATGAAAATTCAGACAATCTAGATTGTCAAGAGACCCCCTTATTGGAAAGTGGAGAGTTATGTTACTCGTTTTTTTTATCTGATATTCTTAACTGAACAAAAGCTCAGGGGTGGAAATCAGCTGTTTTTTCCAAGTGAAGTGTAGAGGAAGCCGACTAGACCGTATTCCACTGATCATGTTCCATCTCTTTAAGGAACGGGTAATGAAGCAATTGCGCCAACTGGAGGTTAGATGTATAAAGCTGTGTTTTCACCAAACCTATTTAATGGGCACAACACCTGGTTGATTTTACTGACCACCCGGCTAACATTTAAGCCAATATTTCACTAAAATTAGCTGGTATTTTTGTTTTGTTTAATATTTGTTGGATAAATTATCATTGAATCATTTAAGGTCAACCTATGCAATTATTGTGTGCTTTGGATAGCATAATTAACATTTATAAATAAAAGATAAGTATTACGCTGCTCCGGCCTGGCTACTTCATAATGCCACCCTGCTACTTCATGTTGCCACCTGGCTTGCAAAATTTTCTGTGGCGAGCACTGTATATAAACTTAATATGAGTATCCCTTTAATACTCAAGTTCAATTGCATTGTGATGTAGACATCGACTGAGGGTGAGAGTTGTTTATAACAGATCATTCAGTTATATATTTTGTTATGTTTACAATCTTAGCTAGATTAGATAGATAGATAGATAGATAGATAGATAGATACTGTAGATCGATAGATAGCTGATAGGTTAGATAGATAGATTAGATAGATGATAGATTAGATAGATGATAGAATAGATAGATAGATACCAGTCTTGCTAATACGTTTATTATAAAATATTAGTCCGTACTAAAGTATATACTAAGGAAAATGTATAATCATTACAGGTGGACAGGTTTGCAAGTAGTGAATCTGTCTGTCTGCAGTCACCACTTTTCTATGCTGCATCTCATGGTGACATTTAACATTTGCAGCCATTTGCTCCGCATAAAATGCAGCTTTATAAATTTAGCCCACTGCATTAAAAAACATAGCTGGAAGAGTATGTCATGTAAAATCAGCCTAGCTATGATATCTCCCTGCTACAGAAGGATATAGCAGAACTGACCAAGTTAAATAGTAATAATGCATTAAGTCATACAAATAATAAATACTAATATAAATAGATAAATTGTGAGCACAAGCAGCTAGGTTACATCTACATCCCATGTGTTTCCTTAAATGGAGGCACTACTAGCTTTCATGCGTGTGTTTCCATGAATAGGGATAGCCAGTCCATATATTTATTCTGCAGTAAACTGCAAGACTTCTTTAAGACATATATTCATAGTGTGCAGGGGCAAATGCTCACACAGACAGCCTTGTCCAATTCTAAGATCAATACATTTAAACTTAAGCTCTGTTATCAGTAATGCAGAAAATATGAGAATAGGAAAGTAAAGTCCTTACTGTCCAGTAACAATAAAAAGACAGGAAACCCCCAAATTGTCTTTCATTCATCAAAATTACAAGTTGTGCGCTAAACCCGGTGCGTAAATAACGCTAAATATTTAGCGGTACCGCACTTTCCATACCGCTGCTATTACAAGTTACAGAAAAACCTTTTTTTGTTGTGTGATATGGTGTGTTAAGCTCCATGCCGCACAAAAGCCAAGGCCTGACTTGACATGCTTGTTCACGTTTTGCCCCATAGACATCAGTGGAGAGAAAGTGTTAGAAAAAAACTAACACCTGCGGTCGTGGTATTACGATCGCTAAAACTCAATCCCCATTGATGTCTATGGGGATAAGAAAGTTATGTAAAAACCTAACACCCTAGCATAAACCCCTAGTCTAAATAACCCTAATCCGCCACCCCCGACATCGCCGACACTAAATGCAGTTATTAACCCCTAATCCGCTGCCCACCCACATCACCAACACTAAAGTATTTACACCTAAACCGCCGACCCCCCACATCGTCAACACTAAATAAACATATTAACCCCTAAACCTCCGGCCCCCACATCACAAATACTAAAATAAACCTATTAACCCCTAAACTTTCTAATATATTACTATTATTAATTTCTCTTGTAAGGTGTATCCAGTCCATGGATCATCCATTACTTGTGGGATATTCTCCTTCCCAACAGGAAGTTGCAAGAGGGATACCCACAGCAGAGCTGTTATATAGCTCCTCCCCTAACTGCCATATCCAGTCATTCTCTTGCAACTCTCAACAAAGATGGAGGTAGTAAGAGGAAAGTGGTGAAATATAGTTAGTTTTTGTCTTCAATCAAAAGTTTATTATTTTTAAATGGTACCGGAGTTGTACTGTTTTATCTCAGGCAGCATTTAGAAGAAGAATCTGCCTGCATTTTCTATGATCTTAGCAGAAGTAACTAAGTAGTAAGATCCACTGCTGTTCTAACATATGTCTGAGGAGTGAGGTAACTTCAGAGGGAGAATGGCGTGCAGGTTATCCTGCAATAAAGGTATGTGCAGTTTTAAGTTTTTCTAGGGATGGAATTGCTAGAAAATGCTGCTGATACCGGATTAATGTAAGTTAAGCCTAAATACAGTGATTCAATAGCGACTAGTATCAGGCTTACTATTAGAGATATATACTCTCATAAATGTGCAATATAAAACGTTTGCTGGCATGTTTAATCGTTTTTATATATGCTTTGGTGATAAAACTTATTGGGGCCTAGTTTTTTCCACATGGCTGGCTTGATTTTTGCCTAGAAACAGTTTCCTGAGGCTTTCCACTGTTGTAGTATGAGTGGGAGGGGCCTATTTTAGCGCTTTTTTTGCGCAATTAAAATTACAGACAGAGGCATTCAGCTTCCCTCAGCAGTCCCATGCATGCTATAGGACATCTCTGAAGGGCTCTAAAGGCTTCAAACGTCGTTTATTGAGGAAGGCAGGGCCACAGTTGAGCTGTGGCAGTTGTTGTGACTGTTTAAAAAACGTTTAAATTCGTTTTTTTTTTTTTAATCCGTTTTTTGCATTAAGGGGTTGATCATCCATTTGCAAGTGGGTGCAATGCTCTGCTAACCTATTACATACACTGTAAAAATTTCGTTTGATTTACTGCCTTTTTCTCCAACATAGGTGTGTCCGGTCCACGGCGTCATCCTTACTTGTGGGATATTCTCCTCCCCAACAGGAAATGGCAAAGAGCCCAGCAAAGCTGGTCACATGATCCCTCCTAGGCTCCGCCTACCCCAGTCATTCTCTTTGCCGTTGTACAGGCAACATCTCCACGGAGATGGCTTAGAGTTTTTTAGTGTTTAACTGTAGTTTTTATTATTCAATCAAGAGTTTGTTATTTTGAAATAGTGCTGGTATGTACTATTTACTCAGAAACAGAAAAGAGATGAAGATTTCTGTTTGTATGAGGAAAATGATTTTAGCAACCGTCACTAAAATCCATGGCTGTTCCACACAGGACTGTTGAGAGCAATTAACTTCAGTTGGGGGAACAGTGTGCAGTCTCTTGCTGCTTGAGGTATGACACATTCTAACAAGACGATGTAATGCTGGAAGCTGTCATTTTCCCTATGGGATCCGGTAAGCCATGTTTATTACGATCGTAAATAAGGGCTTCACAAGGGCTTATTAAAACTGTAGACTTTTTTTGGGCTAAATCGATTCATTATTAACACATATTTAGCCTTGAGGAATCATTTTATCTGGGTATTTTGATATAATAATATCGGCAGGCACTGGTTTAGACACCTTATTCTTTAGGGGCTTTCCCAAAGCATAAGCAGAGCCTCATTTTCGCGCCGGTGTTGCGCACTTGTTTTTGAGAGGCATGGCATGCAGTCGCATGTGAGAGGAGCTCTGATACTTAGAAAAGACTTTCTGAAGGCGTCATTTGGTATCGTATTCCCCTTTGGGCTTGGTTGGGTCTCAGCAAAGCAGATTCCAGGGACTGTAAAGGGGTTAAAGTTAAAAACGGCTCCGGTTCCGTTATTTTAAGGGTTAAAGCTTCCAAATTTGGTGTGCAATACTTTTAAGGCTTTAAGACACTGTGGTGAAAATTTGGTGAATTTTGAACAATTCCTTCATGTTTTTTCGC
The DNA here is from genome assembly GCF_027579735.1 of Bombina bombina. Lineage (NCBI taxonomy): Eukaryota > Metazoa > Chordata > Amphibia > Anura > Bombinatoridae > Bombina > Bombina bombina. The sequence continues at coordinate 407,525,768 of NC_069502.1, forward strand.
AATTGCAGTAATAAAGTGTGTTCAGTTTAAAATTTAAAGTGACAGTAACGGTTTTATTTTAAAACGTTTTTTGTACTTTGTTATCAAGTTTATGCCTGTTTAACATGTCTGAACTACCAGATAGACTGTGTTCTGAATGTGGGGAAGCCAGAATTCCTATTCATTTAAATAAATGTGATTTATGTGATAATGACAATGATGCCCAAGATGATTCCTCAAGTGAGGGGAGTAAGCATGGTACTGCATCATTCCCTCCTTCGTCTACACGAGTCTTGCCCACTCAGGAGGCCCCTAGTACATCTAGCGCGCCAATACTCCTTACTATGCAACAATTAACGGCTGTAATGGATAATTCTGTCAAAAACATTTTAGCCAAAATGAACACTTATCAACGTAAGCGCGGCTGCTCTGTTTTAGATACTGAAGAGCATGACGACGCTGATAATAATATTTCTGAAGGGCCCCTAACCCAGTCTGATGGGGCCAGGGAGGTTTTGTCTGAGGGAGAAATTACTGATTCAGGGAACATTTCTCAACAGGCTGAACCTGATGTGATTGCATTTAAATTTAAGTTGGAACATCTCCGCATTCTGCTTAAGGAGGTATTATCCACTCTGGATGATTGTGACAAGTTGGTCATCCCAGAGAAACTTTGTAAAATGGACAAGTTCCTAGAGGTGCCGGGGCTCCCAGAAGCTTTTCCTATACCCAAGCGGGTGGCGGACATTGTTAATAAAGAATGGGAAAGGCCCGGTATTCCTTTCGTCCCTCCCCCCATATTTAAAAAATTGTTTCCTATGGTCGACCCCAGAAAGGACTTATGGCAGACAGTCCCCAAGGTCGAGGGAGCGGTTTCCACTTTAAACAAACGCACCACTATACCCATAGAGGATAGTTGTGCTTTCAAAGATCCTATGGATAAAAAATTAGAAGGTTTGCTTAAAAAAATGTTTGTTCAGCAAGGTTACCTTCTACAACCAATTTCATGCATTGTCCCTGTCGCTACAGCCGCATGTTTCTGGTTCGATGATCTGATAAGAGCGGTCGATAGTGATTCTCCTCCTTTGGAGGAGATTATGGACAGAATCAATGCTCTCAAATTGGCTAATTCTTTCACCCTAGACGCCACTTTGCAATTGGCTAGGTTAGCGGCTAAGAATTCTGGGTTTGCTATTGTGGCGCGCAGAGCGCTTTGGTTGAAATCTTGGTCGGCTGATGCGTCTTCCAAGAACAAGCTACTTAACATTCCTTTCAAGGGGAAAACGCTGTTTGGCCCTGACTTGAAAGAGATTATCTCTGATATCACTGGGGGTAAGGGCCACGCCCTTCCTCAGGATCGGCCTTTCAAGGCAAAAAATAAACCTAATTTTCGTCCCTTTCGTAGAAACGGACCAGCCCAAGGTGCTACGTCCTCTAAGCAAGAGGGTAATACTTCTCAAGCCAAGCCAGCTTGGAGACCAATGCAAGGCTGGAACAAGGGAAAGCAGGCCAAGAAACCTGCCACTGCTACCAAGACAGCATGAAATGTTGGCCCCCGATCCGGGACCGGATCTGGTGGGGGGCAGACTCTCTCTCTTCGCTCAGGCTTGGGCAAGAGATGTTCTGGATCCTTGGGCGCTAGAAATAGTCTCCCAAGGTTATCTTCTGGAATTCAAGGGACTTCCCCCAAGGGGGAGGTTCCACAGGTCTCAGTTGTCTTCAGACCACATAAAAAGACAGGCATTCTTACATTGTGTAGAAGACCTGTTAAAAATGGGAGTGATTCATCCTGTTCCATTAAGAGAACAAGGGATGGGGTTCTACTCCAATCTGTTCATAGTTCCCAAAAAAGAGGGAACGTTCAGACCAATCTTAGATCTCAAGATCTTAAACAAGTTTCTCAAGGTTCCATCGTTCAAGATGGAAACCATTCGAACTATTCTTCCTTCCATCCAGGAAGGTCAATTCATGACCACGGTGGATTTAAAGGATGCGTATCTACATATTCCTATCCACAAGGAACATCATCGGTTCCTAAGGTTCGCATTCCTGGACAAACATTACCAGTTCGTGGCGCTTCCTTTCGGATTAGCCACTGCTCCAAGGATTTTCACAAAGGTACTAGGGTCCCTTCTAGCTGTGCTAAGACCAAGGGGCATTGCTGTAGTACCTTACTTGGACGACATTCTGATTCAAGCGTCGTCCCTTCCTCAAGCAAAGGCTCACACGGACATTGTCCTGGCCTTTATCAGATCTCACGGATGGAAAGTGAACGTGGAAAAGAGTTCTCTATCCCCGTCAACAAGGGTTCCCTTCTTGGGAACAATAATAGACTCCTTAGAAATGAGGATTTTTCTGACAGAGGCCAGAAAAACAAAGCTTCTAGACTCTTGTCGGATACTTCATTCCGTTCCTCTTCCTTCCATAGCTCAGTGCATGGAAGTGATCGGGTTGATGGTAGCGGCAATGGACATAGTTCCTTTTGCGCGCATTCATCTAAGACCATTACAACTGTGCATGCTCAGTCAGTGGAATGGGGACTATACAGACTTGTCTCTGAAGATACAAGTAAATCAGAGGACCAGAGACTCACTCCGTTGGTGGCTGTCCCTGGACAACCTGTCACAAGGGATGACATTCCGCAGACCAGAGTGGGTCATTGTCACGACCGACGCCAGTCTGATGGGCTGGGGCGCGGTCTGGGGATCCCTGAAAGCTCAGGGTCTTTGGTCTCGGGAAGAATCTCTTCTACCGATAAATATTCTGGAACTGAGAGCGATATTCAATGCTCTCAAGGCTTGGCCTCAGCTAGCGAGGGCCAAGTTCATACGGTTTCAATCAGACAACATGACAACTGTTGCGTACATCAACCATCAGGGGGGAACAAGGAGTTCCCTAGCGATGGAAGAAGTGACCAAAATCATTCTATGGGCGGAGTCTCACTCCTGCCACCTGTCTGCTATCCACATCCCAGGAGTGGAAAATTGGGAAGCGGATTTTCTGAGTCGTCAGACATTGCATCCGGGGGAGTGGGAACTCCATCCGGAAATCTTTGCCCAAGTCACTCAGCTGTGGGGCATTCCAGACATGGATCTGATGGCCTCTCGTCAGAACTTCAAAGTTCCTTGCTACGGGTCCAGATCCAGGGATCCCAAGGCGGCTCTAGTGGATGCACTAGTAGCACCTTGGACCTTCAAACTAGCTTATGTGTTCCCGCCGTTTCCTCTCATCCCCAGGCTGGTAGCCAGGATCAATCAGGAGAGGGCGTCGGTGATCTTGATAGCTCCTGCGTGGCCACGCAGGACTTGGTATGCAGATCTGGTGAATATGTCATCGGCTCCACCTTGGAAGCTACCTTTGAGACGAGACCTTCTTGTTCAGGGTCCGTTCGAACATCCGAATCTGGTTTCACTCCAGCTGACTGCTTGGAGATTGAACGCTTGATTTTATCGAAGCGAGGGTTCTCAGATTCTGTTATTGATACTCTTGTTCAGGCCAGAAAGCCTGTAACTAGAAAGATTTACCACAAAATTTGGAAAAAATATATCTGTTGGTGTGAATCTAAAGGATTCTCTTGGGACAAGGTTAAGATTCCTAGGATTCTATCCTTCCTTCAAGAAGGATTGGAAAAAGGATTATCTGCAAGTTCCCTGAAGGGACAGATTTCTGCCTTGTCGGTGTTACTTCACAAAAAACTGGCTGCTGTGCCAGATGTTCAAGCCTTTGTTCAGGCTCTGGTTAGAATTAAGCCTGTTTACAAACCTTTGACTCCTCCTTGGAGTCTCAATTTAGTTCTTTCAGTTCTTCAGGGGGTTCCGTTTGAACCCTTGCATTCCGTTGATATTAAGTTATTATCTTGGAAAGTTTTGTTTTTAGTTGCAATTTCTTCTGCTAGAAGAGTTTCAGAATTATCTGCTCTGCAGTGTTCTCCTCCTTATCTGGTGTTCCATGCAGATAAGGTGGTTTTACGTACTAAACCTGGTTTTCTTCCAAAAGTTGTTTCTAACAAAAACATTAACCAGGAGATTATCGTACCTTCTCTGTGTCCGAAACCAGTTTCAAAGAAGGAACGTTTGTTGCACAATTTGGATGTTGTTCGCGCTCTAAAATTCTATTTAGATGCTACAAAGGATTTTAGACAAACATCTTCCTTGTTTGTTGTTTATTCTGGTAAAAGGAGAGGTCAAAAAGCAACTTCTACCTCTCTCTCTTTTTGGATTAAAAGCATCATCAGATTGGCTTACGAGACTGCCGGACGGCAGCCTCCCGAAAGAATCACAGCTCATTCCACTAGGGCTGTGGCTTCCACATGGGCCTTCAAGAACGAGGCTTCTGTTGATCAGATATGTAGGGCAGCGACTTGGTCTTCACTGCACACTTTTACCAAATTTTACAAGTTTGATACTTTTGATTCTTCTGAGGCTATTTTTGGGAGAAAGGTTTTGCAAGCCGTGGTGCCTTCCATTTAGGTGACCTGATTTGCTCCCTCCCTTCATCCGTGTCCTAAAGCTTTGGTATTGGTTCCCACAAGTAAGGATGACGCCGTGGACCGGACACACCTATGTTGGAGAAAACAGAATTTATGTTTACCTGATAAATTACTTTCTCCAACGGTGTGTCCGGTCCACGGCCCGCCCTGGTTTTTTTAATCAGGTCTGATAATTTATTTTCTTTAACTACAGTCACCACGGTACCATATGGTTTCTCCTATGCAAATATTCCTCCTTAACGTCGGTCGAATGACTGGGGTAGGCGGAGCCTAGGAGGGATCATGTGACCAGCTTTGCTGGGCTCTTTGCCATTTCCTGTTGGGGAGGAGAATATCCCACAAGTAAGGATGACGCCGTGGACCGGACACACCGTTGGAGAAAGTAATTTATCAGGTAAACATAAATTCTTTTTTTCACTGTTTTTCAAATTTTGACAAAATTTGTTTCTCTTAAAGGCACAGTACCGTTTTTTATATTTGCTTGTAAACTTGATTTAAAGTGTTTTCCAAGCTTGCTAGTCTCATTGCTAGTCTGTACAAACATGTCTGACATAGAGGAAACTCCTTGTTCATTATGTTTAGAAGTCATGGTGGAACCCCATATGAGAATGTGTACTAAATGTATTGATTTCACTTTAAGCAATAAAGATCAGCTTTTGTCTTTAAAAATTTTATCACCAGAGGATTCTGGCGAGGGGGAAGTTATGCCGACTAACTCTCCCCACGTGTCAGACCCTTTGACTCCCGCTCAAGGGACTCACGCTCAAATGGCGCCAAGTACATCTAGGATGCCTATAGCGATTACTTTACAAGATATGGCGGCAGTCATGGATAATACACTGTCAGCGGTATTAGCCAGACTACCTGAATTTAGAGGAAAGCGTGATAGCTCTGGTGTTAGGTGTAATTCAGAGCATACAGACGCTTTAAGAGCCATATCTGATACTGCCTCACAATATGCAGAAGCTGAAGAAGGAGAGCTTCGGTCTGTGGGGGATATCTCTGACTCAGGGAAACCTGATTCTGATATTTCTACTTTTAAATTTAAGCTTGAGAACTACCGTGTGTTGCTTAGGGAGGTTTTAGCTGCTCTGAATGACTGTGACACAATTGCAGTGCCAGAGAAATTGTGTAGACTGGATAAATACTTTGCAGTGCCGGTGTGTACTGAGGTTTTTCCAATACCTAAAAGGTTTACAGAAATTATTATGCCGTTTTCCCCCCCTCCTATTTTTAGAAAAATGTTTCCCATAGACGCCACCACACAGGACTTATGGCAGACGGTCCCTAAGGTGGAGGGAGCAGTTTCTACTTTAGCAAAGCGTACTACTATCCCTGTCGAGGACAGTTGTGCTTTTTCAGATCCTATGGATAAAAAATTAGAGGGTTACCTTAAGAAAATGTTTATTCAACAAGGTTTTATCCTGCAGCCCCTTCCATGCATTGCTCCTGTCACTGCTGCTGCGGCATTCTGGTTTGAGTCTCTGGAAGAGGCTTTACAGACAACGACTCCATTGGAGGACGTACTGAACAAGCTTAGAGCACTTAAGCTAGCTAATTCTTTTGTTTCTGATGCCATTGTTCATTTGACTAAACTAACGGCTAAGAATTCTGGATTTGCCATCCAGGCGCGTAGGGCACTATGGCTTAAATCTTGGTCAGCTGATGTGACTTCAAAGTCTAAACTACTTAACATTCCCTTCAAGGGGCAGACCCTATTCGGGCCTGAGTTGAAGGAAATTATTGCTGACATTACTGGAGGTAAGGGTCATGCCCTTCCTCAGGACAGGTCCAAATCAAGGGCCAAACAGTCTAATTTTCGTGCCTTTCGAAACTTCAAGGCAAGTGCAGCATCAACTTCCTCTGCTACAAAACAAGAGGGAACTTTTGCTCAGTCCAAGACGGCCTGGAAACCTAACCAGTCCTGGAACAAAGGCAAGCAGGCCAAAAAGCCTGCTGCTGTCTCTAAGACAGCATGAAGGAACGGCCCTCTATCCGGTAACGTTCTCTCTTTGCTCAGGCGTGGGCAAGAGATGTTCAGGATCCCTGGGCGTTGGAGATTATATCTCAGGGGTATCTTTTGGACTTCAAGGCTTCTCCTCCACAAGGGAGATTTCACCTTTCACGATTATCTGTCAACCAGATAAAGAAAGAGGCATTCTTACACTGCGTGCAAGACCTCCTAGTTATGGGAGTGATCCATCCAGTTCCAAAGGAGGAACAGGGACAGGGATTTTACTCAAATCTGTTTGTGGTTCCCAAAAAAGAGGGAACCTTCAGACAAATTTTAGATCTAAAGATCTTAAACAAATTCCTCAGAGTTCCATCATTCAAAATGGAAACTATTCGGACCATCCTACCTATGATCCAGGAGGGTCAATATATGACTACGGTGGATCTAAAGGATGCTTACCTTCACATTCCGATACACAAAGACCATCATCGGTTCCTAAGGTTTGCCTTTCTGGACAGGCATTACCAGTTTGTGGCTCTTCCCTTCGGGTTAGCTACAGCCCCAAGAATTTTTACAAAGGTTCTGGGGTCGCTTCTGGCAGTTCTAAGGCCGCGGGGCATATCAGTGGCCCCTTATCTAGACAACATCCTGATACAGGCATCAAATTTCCAAATTGCCAAGTCCCATACGGACATAGTTCTGGCATTTCTGAGGTCGCACGGGTGGAAAGTGAACGAGGAGAAGAGTTCTCTGTCCCCACTCACAAGAGTCTCCTTCCTAGGGACTCTGATAGATTCTGTAGAGATGAAAATTTACCTGACGGAGTCAAGGTTATCAAAACTTCTAAATTCTTGCTGTGTTCTCCACTCTATTCCGCGCCCTTCGGTGGCTCAGTGCATGGAGGTAATCGACTTAATGGTAGCGGCAATGGACATAGTTCCGTTTGCGCGCCTACATCTCAGACCGCTGCAATTATGCATGCTCAGTCAGTGGAATGGGGATTACACAGATTTGTCTCCTTTAATAAATCTGGATCAAGAGACCAGAGATTCTCTTCTCTGGTGGCTATCTCGGGTCCATCTGTCCAAAGGTATGACCTTTCGCAGGCCAGATTGGACAATTGTAACGACAGATGCCAGCCTTCTAGGTTGGGGTGCAGTCTGGAACTCCCTGAAGGCTCAGGGATTGTGGACTCAGGAGGAGAAACTCCTCCCAATAAATATTCTGGAATTGAGGGCAATATTCAATGCTCTTCAGGCTTGGCCTCAGTTAACAACCCTGAGGTTCATCAGATTTCAGTCGGACAACATCACGACTGTGGCTTACATCAACCATCAAGGGGGAACAAGGAGTTCCTTAGCGATGTTAGAAGTCTCCAAAATAATTCGCTGGGCAGAGAAACACTCTTGCCACCTATCAGCGATCCATATCCCAGGTGTAGAGAACTCAGAGGTGTTTTCTCAATTGATTCATCGTTGGGGCAAACCAGAACTGGATCTCATGGCGTCTCGCCAGAACGCCAAGCTTCCCTTTTACGGATCCAGGTCCAGGGACCCAGAAGCGACGCTGATAGATGCTCTAGCAGCGCCTTGGTCTTTCAACCTGGCTTACGTGTTTCCACCGTTTCCTCTGCTCCCTCGATTGATTGCCAAAATCAAGCAGGAGAGAGCATCAGTGATTTTGATAGCGCCTGCGTGGCCACGCAGGACCTGGTATGCAGACCTAGTGGACATGTCATCCTTTCCACCTTGGACTCTGCCTTTGAGACGAGACCTTCTACTCCAAGGTCCTTTCAATCATCCAAATCTAATTTCTCTGAGACTGACTGCATGGAGATTGAACGCTTGATTTTATCAAAGCATGGCTTCTCCGAGTCTGTCATTGATACCTTAATACAGGCACGAAAGCCTGTTACCAGGAAAATCTACCATAAGATATGGCGTAAATATCTTTATTGGTGTGAATCCAAGAATTACTCATGGAGTAAGGTTAGGATTCCCAGGATATTATCTTTTCTCCAAGAGGGTTTGGAGAAAGGATTATCAGCTAGTTCTTTGAAGGGACAGATCTCTGCACTGTCTATTCTTTTGCACAAGCGTCTGGCGGATGTTCCAGACGTTCAGGCGTTTTGTCAGGCGTTGGTTAGAATCAAGCCTGTGTTTAAACCTGTTGCTCCCCCATGGAGCTTAAATTTGGTTCTTAAAGTTCTTCAAGGAGTTCCGTTTGAACCTCTTCATTCCATAGATATCAAGCTTTTATCTTGGAAAGTTCTTTTTTTGATGGCTATTTCCTCGGCTCGTAGAGTCTCCGAGTTATCTGCTTTACAATGTGATTCTCCTTATCTGATCTTCCATGCAGATAGGGTAGTTCTGCGTACAAAACCTGGGTTTTTGCCTGAGGTGGTATCTAATAAGAATATCAATCAAGAAATTGTTGTTCCATCTTTGTGTCCTAATCCTTCTTCAAAGAAGGAACGTCTTTTACACAATCTGGACGTGGTTCGTGCTTTAAAGTTTTACTTACAAGCTACTAAAGATTTTCGACAAACATCTGCTTTGTTTGTTGTTTACTCTGGACAGAGAAGAGGTCAAAAGGCTTCGGCAACCTCTCTTTCCTTTTGGCTAAGAAGCATAATCCGCTTAGCCTATGAGACTGCTGGACAGCAGCCTCTTGAAAAGATTACAGCTCATTCTACTAGAGCTGTGGCTTCCACTTGGGCCTTTAAAAATGAGGCTTCTGTTGAACAGGTTTGCAAGGCGGCGACTTGGTCTTCGCTTCATACTTTTTCAAAATTCTACAAATTTGATACTTTTGCTTCTTCGGAGGCTATTTTTGGGAGAAAGGTTTTACAGGCAGTGGTACCTTCCGTTTAAGTACCTGCCTTGTCCCTCCCTTCATCCGTGTACTTTAGCTTTGGTATTGGTATCCCACAAGTAATGGATGATCCGTGGACTGGATACACCTTACAAGAGAAAACACAATTTATGCTTACCTGATAAATTTATTTCTCTTGTGGTGTATCCAGTCCACGGCCCGCCCTGTCATTTTAAGGCAGGTCAAAATTTTAGATTAAACTACAGTCACCACTGCACCCTATGGTTTCTCCTTTCTCGGCTTGTTTCGGTCGAATGACTGGATATGGCAGTTAGGGGAGGAGCTATATAACAGCTCTGCTGTGGGTATCCTCTTGCAACTTCCTGTTGGGAAGGAGAATATCCCACAAGTAATGGATGATCCGTGGACTGGATACACCAAAAGAGAAATACATTTATCAGGTAAGCATAAATTGTGTTTTTTTCTTTGTTCTCTTGCTATCTTTATTTAAAAAGCAGGAATGTAAATCTTAGCAGCCAGCCCATTTTTAGGTTCAGCGCCATAGATAGCACTTGCTTATTGGTGGCTGAGATTTAGTTACCAATAAGCAAGCATAACCCAGGTTCTCAACCAAAAATGGTCCGGCTCCTATGCATCACATTCCTGCTTTTTAAATAAAGATAGCAAGAGAACGAAGAAAATTTGATAATAGGAGTAAATTAGAAAGTTGCTTAAAATTGCATGCTCTATCTGAACCATGAAAGAAAAAATTGGGTTTAGTGTCCCTTTAAGTATAAATAAACACTATTTTAAAAAACTGAAATAAACGAAAAATAAAAAACCTGTTCCAAAAATAAAAAATCCTATAATAACATTACAAAAAAAACACTAAAATTACAAAAATTAAAAAAAAATCTAAGATTACAAAAAATAGTAAATGAAATTATCCAAAATAATAAAAATTAAACAATTTAATACCCCTATAAAAACAAATAAGCCACCCCAAATAAAAACACCCCCTTTTGTAGGGAATTGCCCTGAAGCAATCTGCTCTTTTACCTAAAAAAAAAATTACAAAGTACCCCCCTAACAGTAAAACCCTCCACCCAACCAACCCCCAAAATAAAAAAAAACAAAGTCTAAAAAAACCTAAACTACCCATTGCCCCTAAAGGGGCATTTGTATGGGCATTGCCCTTAAAAGGGCAATCAGCTCTTTTGCTGCCCATTAAAAAATATAAAAAGCCCTAATCTAAAAAAAAAAAATATATTAAAAAAAAAATAACTAACACTAACCCCAAAAAATGTACTCGAAGTCCGGACATTCATCTTCATCCAGGCGGTGACATCTTCATCCATCGCAGGGGGATCTTCTATCTTTATCCCGGTGGTGCAGAGCTGAGCAGGACCAACGACAACATCCAGTGTGAAGGCTCTTCTTCATGCGATCTCCGCCGCACACTGAAGATTGAATACAAGGTACCCCTTTTATATTTAGGGTACCTTGCATTCCTATTGGCTGACATATTCAAATCAGCCAATAGGATCAGAGCTGATTAAATCCTATTGACTGATTTGAACATGGTCGTGGAATGGTTTGTTGCGGTATACGCTATAACGCTAGTGTAATAGCCTGACCGAACAACTTGTAATATGGGAGACCTGAAAATTTCACACTCAAAAGCCATTTTTTGGGTGCGTAATGGAGAGTTGCGGTACAGGCTAAAACGCTAGCGGTATAGCCATATCGCCGCGACTTGTAATACGGGAATCCTGCCATTCAGCGCTCAAAGGTGGTATTGCCGCACTGCAACACTTTTAATCTTGCTGATTATTTGTATAGAACATACAATTTTTAACAACTTTCCCATTTACTTCTATTATCAAATTTGCTTCATTATCTTGTTATCCTTTGCTGGAGGAACAGCTTTGCACTTCTGGCAGCTAGCTGAACACATCTAGTTAGCCAATCATAAGAGACAAATGTGTGCAGGCACCAATCAGCAGCTAGCTCCCACTAGTGTAGGATTTGTGAGTATTCTTTTCCAACAAAGGGTACCAAGAGCAACGAAGCACATCTGAAAATAGGACATGCTCTATCAGAATTATGTTAGCTCTGGGTAAAGTGACACAAAAAATATGTTAATGGACATCATACTTCTTTTAACGTATCTATTGCATTAGTAATGACTTAATGGTTTAATGCTGGGTTTAATAAATAATTTGTCCTGAACATGACTGCTCCCATGACCCACTTACTTGACATTGCATCAGTTCCACTCATGGCTTTGCAGTGTCTCATTAACTGATTTATGGATTTCATACAGGATGGAACATCATCCATATCAATTAGGTGAACTAGCTTTCAAGACATTCTTAATGCATTCTGTATTGTGTCTTGGTGTCTATATAATTTTCATTGCAGGGGTTTAACATTATTGGTTATTAAAGGAACATTAAACGCAAAATACATTTCATGCACATCCCTCTAATTGTGGATATCACCATTTTGAAATCTAGATTTCACTACAGGTTTCTGAAAGAGAGTTGTTGCATATGTGCAAACACGTCAACACTGGAAACAGTGAAAGCTAGATTTCAAAATGGTGCCACCTATGACTAGAGGGAAGTGGGGAATGACCAGGAGGAGGTTGAGAACCCATATCAGAGCTTAAAATTCCTCCCACTTAGTTTTTTTCTTGACCTCGTAGGAGATGGTTGAGAATAGAGGTCCTACTTGTTTATGGATTTTAATTTGGGAGCTCAGACCAATGTGAGACCCATAATCCCTTTGCATTATAATTCACAGTATTTCCCTATGAGACTTCAGCAATAACTACCCTCAGGCATTGTGGGGACTCGTCTTTAGCCTCCCACTGTGGGATACAGGTATTTCCTACAGATATCCTCTGCGGTACCCGTACCTGCACTGGATGGGCTCTCTACTGGATACTACTGCAACTAAATGCCTGGTAAGCCGGTGGAGGGGTGCTACTTAAGGTAAGTGACTTACCACAGCACTTAAACAGCCCAGAGGCTATTTGTAGGTACTCTGACACAGGTACAGCCATGTCCAGGGGACTTAGCCTGCTCTCCTCATGACATACTTTTTTCTTTTTTCCAGGTCCCTACCTACCCTATTCTTCTCAGGGACACTGCCAGGTAAGACTGAGACCATTATCAGCCGTTTGGCAGCTCTGGGAAGCCATTTAGGACATAAAGAAAATAGGTCCCTCACCCTTTAAGAAAACCGCTAACTGCTCTGTGCAGTTTTACACTTATAGATGTATGTGTTTATACACATATTAACACTTAAATATATATAAGCATATACATATATATTTACAGGGAACACACAGTCCCCATAGACCACTGGTTTTCAAACTGGTCCTCAGGCCTCCCCAACAGACCAGGTTTTCAGGATTAGCTTGGGTGAGAGCAGGTAAAATAACCGTTTACTAATTAGCTGATTATTTCACCTGTGCTCCAGTTCAGATATCCTCAAAATGTGGCCGGTTAGGGAGGCCTGAGGGCAGGTTTGAAAGCAGTGCCATATACCATTATGTAAAGGCACGTTTCAATGCCGTTTTTTTTTTCAAACACCCGGCACGCACCAACTTTAACTTGTCATAACTGCTTTTTGCAGGGGGTTTTTTTTTATTAAAAAAAGCTACATTTTTTTTTTATTAAAAAAAGCTACATTTTTTTTTTTATTAAAAAAAGAAAAAATATTCTTTATTTTGGGGGCAATTGGAGATTATTTTGAAAATTGTAATGGTGGGTTATTTATTGTGCATCCGTAAACAGGCAGATTTATTAGTGCGCAATATATTAGCTCTCTGCTTGTAATCTAGCCCTATATGTGTAATTAATAGCTATGCAGGGTCTATATTTTCATTTACTGTGGAGATCCTTTAAAGATAAGATCTATTGGTATCTCTTTTATACCTATTATATGGGTAATTTATATCTGTGCATATACGTTTATCATGCGGATACTGAACATTGATCATTAATATTTGTATTAACAATGTACAATGTGTATTCACTTTATAAGTATACGCATTCTATGATTATTCAGGACATGAATTTACAAATGTACGGTTTGCCTGCTTGTCTATATGTGATGTTTATCTAGTCAGTAAGGCCACATGACAGGCTTATTTGTGTGTATGCTTTAATATATGCATGTGTATACCTCATACGGATGCTTATGTCTTGTACAGATTTATAAACTTTGTGTTAACTTATGTGTGGTCCTGTCTTGTGTTCCCAAAACTCCTTCAGAGGCGGCAGCTTTTATACAAGGATTTGGAGGATATGGGAATAATTAATCCCAGTACCAGTGTCACCTCAGGGTCAAGGGTTTTACTTCCCATCTGTTCATTGCCCAAAGGAACTTACCGTTCTTTCTTAGATTTGAAAGCCTAAATATGTTTGTCAGGGTTCCTACTTTCAAAATGGAACCATCCGCACAATTTTACCCTTAATCAACAGTGTTTATGGCTACTATGGACCTCAAGGATGCATATCTGCACATCCCTATCCATCAGTTCCTGAGGTTTGCATACCTAGACAGACAAACACTACCAGTTTGTTGCTTTTCCAAATGGCCTGGCTACAGCTCCACTCATCGTCACAAAGGTGTTGGGTGCATTGTTGGAGGTGATCAGAGCTTAGGGCATTTCAATTGCACCATATCTGGACGACAAACTAGTGCAAGCCCCTTCCCTGTCACTAGCTATTACTCATACTCATAAGCTTCTGTCATTTCTCCAAGACCACGGTTGGAGAATCAGTGTTCTTAAAAGCTCATTTATATCCTGCTACAAGGGTAGATTCAGTCCTTATGCATCTGTTTCTGACAGAACCTCTCAAAATAAAGCTTCAGAGGGCGTGTCTCTCCCTGCAAAGGGCTCTATTTCCATCAATAGCTCAGTGCATGGAAGTGGTGGGTCTTATGATAGCTGCTTCAGACCCAGTTCCCTTTGCCCGTCTCCACTTGTGACCCCTTCAATTATCTATGCTAAATCATTGGTCAAATAATTATCTATACTTGGAGCTACAGGTTTCTCTAGATTTTTTTGTTAGACAATTTTTGTCTTGGTGGAAACAAAGTCCTTCTTTGACCCTTGGAACATCCTTCATCTGTCATGGGCTATTGTGACGACTGACGCGCGTTCAGGGATTCTTGAAGAGCCCAAGTAGTCTAGTTTCCTCTAGAGTCGAGGTTACCAAATCAACATTCTGAAACTTCGAGCGATTCTTTGCAATATTCTGTCCTGGCCCCCTTTTTTGAAGGAGTTTCTGAGTTGTCAATCTTGTCCTGTGATTTTTCAGTTTTTAATTATTCACAAGGATAAGGCTCTACTTTGTACTAAATATGATTTTCTTTCTAACATGGTTTGGGACGTAAACATCAATCAGGAAATTCTTGTTCTTTCATTGTGTCCAGATCCTGAGGAGCGGCTATTACATAATCTTGATGTAGTCAGGGCTTTGAAGTTCTATCTTCAAGCTACTAAAGAATTCAGACAATCTTCTAGTTTGCTTATTCACTACTCAGGGACTTGTAAGGGACAGAAGGCTACAAAGGTAGTGTGGGCCTCTTAGCTCAAACAAGAGATTCACAAGGCTTACTTAGCGGTGGGAAAGTCGCCTCCTAAGTGTACCACAGCTCATTCTACAAGCACAGTTGCAAATTTGAGGGTATTTAAAAAAATATATGCATCTTTGGAGCAGATTTGCAATGCTGCAATATGGTCTTCCCTGCATACTTTTTCCCAAATGTTATCACTTTGATGTTTTTGCCTTATCACAAGCTACTTTTGGCAGGAAAGTCTTTCAGACCCCAGTGTCGGGCAGGAAAGTCTTTCAGACCCCAGTGTCGGCTAAATAGGAACTGCTAGAAAAATTGTCCCACACTTTCCGTAACATAGACCATCTGCTTGGGTATTTATCCCATATGTGATAGAGGACTATGAACCATCATCATTTTAGGAAAGAAAACAAAATGTATGCTTTCCTGATAAATTCATTTTTTTCAGAATGATGATGTTCCACAGGCCCCGCCCGTTTCATAATCTTTGCTCGACTGTATGTTAAACTAAGAGAGAGATAGGAGGTGGGAGGGATTTTAAGCTCTGATATTGGTTCTTGATTGCCTCCTAGTTGCGGGAAATATATATATATATATATATATATATATATATATATATATATATATATATATATATATATATATATGTGTTATGGAGGATTGTGGATCATCATTCTGAAAGAAAATAATTTCAGGTAAGCCTACATTTCTCCAACATAGGTGTGTCCGGTCCACGGCGTCATCCTTACTTGTGGGATATTCTCTTCCCCAACAGGAAATGGCAAAGAGCCCAGCAAAGCTGGTCACATGATCCCTCCTAGGCTCCGCCTACCCCAGTCATTCTCTTTGCCGTTGTACAGGCAACATCTCCACGGAGATGGCTTAGAGTTTTTTAGTGTTTAACTGTAGTTTTTATTATTCAATCAAGAGTTTGTTATTTTAAAATAGTGCTGGTATGTACTATTTACTCTGAAACAGAAAAGAGATGAAGATTTCTGTTTGTAAGAGGAAAATGATTTTAGCAACCGTTACTAAAATCGATGGCTGTTCCACACAGGACTGTTGAGAGGAATTAACTTCAGTTGGGGGAACAGTGAGCAGACTTTTGCTGCTTGAGGTATGACACATTCTAACAAGACGATGTAATGCTGGAAGCTGTCATTTTCCCTATGGGATCCGGTAAGCCATTTTTATTACAGACAGTAAATAAGGGCTTCACAAGGGCTTTTTAAGACTGTAGACATTTTCTGGGCTAAATCGATTTATATATAAACATATTTTCTCCAACATAGGTGTGTCCGGTCCACGGCGTCATCCTTACTTGTGGGATATTCTCTTCCCCAACAGGAAATGGCAAAGAGCCCAGCAAAGCTGGTCACATGATCCCTCCTAGGCTCCGCCTACCCCAGTCATTCTCTTTGCCGTTGTACAGGCAACATCTCCACGGAGATGGCTTAGAGTTTTTTAGTGTTTAACTGTAGTTTTTATTATTCAATCAAGAGTTTGTTATTTTAAAATAGTGCTGGTATGTACTATTTACTCTGAAACAGAAAAGAGATGAAGATTTCTGTTTGTATGAGGAAAATGATTTTAGCAACCGTTACTAAAATCCATGGCTGTTCCACACAGGACTGTTGAGAGGAATTAACTTCAGTTGGGGGAACAGTGTGCAGTCTTTTGCTGCTTGAGGTATGACACATTCTAACAAGACGATGTAATGCTGGAAGCTGTCATTTTCCCTATGGGATCCGGTAAGCCATTTTTATTCACACAGTAAATAAGGGCTTCACAAGGGCTTATTAAGACTGTAGACATTTTCTGGGCTAAATCGATCATATTTACACATATTTAGCCTTGAGGAATCATTTAATCTGGGTATTTTTTGTAAAATAATATCGGCAGGCACTGTTTTAGACACTTTATTCTATTGGGGCTTTCCCTAATCATAGTCAGAGCCTCATTTTCGCGCCGGTATGGCGCACTTGTTTTTGAGAACAGCATGACATGCAGCTGCATGTGTGTGGAGCTCTGATACATAGAAAAGTCTTTCTGAAGGCATTATTTGGTATCGTATTCCCCTTTGGGCTTGGTTGGGTCTCAGCAAAGCAGATTCCAGGGACTGTAAAGGGGTTAAATATAAAAACGGCTCCGGTTCCGTTATTTTAAGGGTTAAAGCTTCCAAATTTGGTGTGCAATACTTTTAAGGCTTTAAGACACTGTGGTGAAATTTTGGTGAATTTTGAACAATTCCTTCATACTTTTTCGCAATTGCAGTAATAAAGTGTGTTCAGTTTAAAATTTAAAGTGACAGTAACGGTTTTATTTTAAAACGTTTTTTGTGCTTTGTTATCAAGTTTATGCCTGTTTAACATGTCTGAACTACCAGATAGATTGTGTTCTGACTGTGGGGAAGCCAAGGTTCCTTTTCATTTAAATAGATGTGATTTATGTCATAATAAATTTAGTAAAAATGATGCCCAAGATGATTCCTCAAGTGAGGGGAGTAAGCATGGTACTGCATCATCCCCTCCTTCGTCTACACCAGTTTTGCCCATACAGGAGGCCCCTAGTACATCTAGCGTGCCAATACTCCTTACTATGCAACAATTAACGGCTGTAATGGATAATTCTATCAAAAACATTTTAGCCAATATGCCCACTTATCAGCGAAAGCGCGACTGCTCTGTTTTAGAAAATACTGAAGAGCATGAGGCCGCTGATGATGTTGTTTCTGAAGGGCCCCTACACCAGTCTGAGGGGGCCAGGGAGGTTTTGTCTGAGGGAGAAATTTCAGATTCAGGAAAATTTCTCAACAAGCTGAACCTGATGTGATTACTTTTAAATTTAAGTTGGAACATCTCCGCGCTCTGCTTAAGGAGGTGTTATCCAATTTGGATGATTGTGATTATCTGGTCATTCCAGAAACACTATGTAAAATGGACAAGTTCCTAGAGGGGGGCCCCCCGAAGCTTTTCCTATACTCAAGCGGGTGGCGTACATTGTTAATAAAGAATGGGACAGGCCCGGTGTACCTTTCGTACCTCCCCCCATATTTAAAAAATTGTTTCCTATAGTCGACCCTAGAAAGGACTTATGGCAGACAGTCCCCAAGGTCGAGGGGGTGGTTTCTACTCTAAACAAGCGCACCACTATACCCATAGAAGATAGTTGTGCTTTCCAAGATCCTATGGATAAAAAATTAGAAGGTTTGCTAAAAAAGATGTTTGTTCAGCAAGGTTACCTTCTACAACCAATTGCATGCATTGTCCCTGTCAATACAGCCGCGTGTTTCTGGTGCGACGAGCTAGAAAAGGCGATTATTAGTAATTCTTCTTCTTATGAGGAGATTATGGACAGAATTCGTGCTCTTAAATTGGCTAATTCTTTCACCCTAGACGCCACCTTGCAATTGGCTAGATTAGCGGCGAAAAATTCTGGGTTTGCTATTGTGGCGCGCAGAGCGCTTTGGTTAAAACCTTGGTCAGCGGATGCGTCTTCCAAGAACAAATTGTTTGACATTCCTTTCAAGGGGAAAACGCTGTTTGGCCCTGACTTGAAAGAGTTTATCTCTGATATCACTGGGGGCAAGGGCCACGCCCTTCCTCAGAATAGGTCTTTCAAGGCCAAAAATAAACCTAATTTTCGTCCCTTTCGCTGAAACGGACCAGCCCCAAGTGCTACGTCCTCTAAGCAGGAGGGTAATACTTCTCAAGCCAATCCAGCCTGGAGACCAAGGCAAGGCTGGAACAAAGGAAAGCAGGCCAAGAAACCTGCCACTGCTCCCAAGACAGCATGAGATGCGGGCCCCCGATCCGGGACCGGATTTGGTGGGGGGCAGACTCTCTCTCTTCACTCAGGCTTGGGCAAGAGATGTTCTGGATCCTTGGGCGCTAGAAATAGTCTTCCAAGGTTATCTTCTGGAAGTGATTCATCCTGTTCCATTAAAAGAACGAGGGATGGGGTTCTACTCCAATCTGTTCGTAGTTCCCAAAAAAGAGGGAACGTTCAGACCAATCTTAGATCTCAAGATCCTAAACAAGTTTCTCAAGGTTCCATCGTCCAAAATGGAAACCATTCGAACAATCCTTCCATCCAGGAAGGTCAATTCTTGACCACGGTGGATTTAAAGGATGCGTATCTACATATTCCTGTCCACAAGGAACATCATCGGTTCCTAAGGTTCGCATTCCTGGACAAGCATTACCAGTTCGTGGCGCTTCCTTTCGGATTAGCCACTGTTCCAAGGATTTTCACAAAGGTACTAGGGTCCCTTCTGGCGGTGCTAAGACCAAGGGGCATTGCTGTAGTACCTTACTTGGACGACATTCTGATTCAAGCGTCGTCCCTTCCTCAAGCAAAGGCTCACACGGACATAGTCCTGGCCTTTCTCAGATCTCACGGAGGGTAAGTGAACGTGGAAAAGAGTTCTCTATCTCCGTCGACAAGAGTTCCCTTCTTGGGAACAATAATAGACTCCTTAGAAATGAGGATTTTTCTGACAGAGACCAGAAAAACAAAACTTCTAAACTCTTGTCGGATACTTCCTTCCGTTCCTCTTCCTTCCATAGCACAGTGCATGGAAGTGATAGGTTTGATGGTAGCGGCAATGGACATAGTTCCTTTTGCGCGCATTCATCTAAGACCATTTCAATTGTGTATGCTCAGTCAGTGGAATGGGGACTATACAGACTTGTCTCCGAAGATACAAGTAAATCAGAGGACCAGAGACTGACTCCGTTGGTGGCTGTCCCTGGACAACCTGTCGCAAGGGGTGACCTCCCGCAGACCAGAGTGGGTCATTGTCACGACCGACGCCAGTCTGATGGGCTGGGGCGCGGTCTGGGGATCCCTGAAAGCTCAGGGTCTTTGGTCTCGGGAAGAATCTCTTCTACCGATAAATATTCTGGAACTGAGAGCGATATTCAATGCTCTCAAGGCTTGGCCTCGGCTAACGAGGGCCAAGTTCATACGGTTTCAATCAGACAACATGACGACTGTTGCGTACATCAACCATCAGGGGGGAACAAGGAGTTCCCTGGCGATGGAAGAAGTGACCAAAATCATTCAATGGGCGGAGACTCGCTCCTGCCACCTGTCTGCAATCCACATCCCAGGAGTGGAAACTTGGGAAGCGGATTTTCTGATTCGTCAGACATTGCATCCGGGGGTGTGGGAACTCCTCCGGAAATCTTTGCCCAAATCACTCAACTGTGGGGCATTCCAGACATGGATCTGATGGCCTCTCGTTAGAACTTCAAGGTTCCTTGCTACGGGTCCAGATCCAGGGATCCCAAGGCGACTCTAGTAGATGCACTAGTAGCACCTTGGACCTTCAACCTAGCTTATGTATTCCCGCCGTTTCCTCTCATCCCCAGGCTGGTAGCCAGGATCAATCAGGAGAGGGCGTAGGTGATCTTGATAGCTCCTGCGTAACCACGCAGGACTTGGTAGGCAGATCTGGTGAATATGTCATCGGCTTCACCATGGAAGCTACCTTTGAGACGAGACCTTTTTGTTCAAGGTCCGTTCGAACATCCGAATCTGGTCCTACTCCAGCTGACTGCTTGGAGATTGAACGCTTGATCTTATCAAAGCGAGGGTTCTCAGATTCTGTTATTGATACTCTTGTTCAGGCCAGAAAGCCTGTAACTAGAAAAATTTACCACAAAATATGGAAAAAATATATCTGTTGGTGTGAATCTAAAGGATTCCCTTGGGACAAGGTAAAGATTCCTAGGATTCTATCCTTTCTTCAAGAAGGATTGGAGAAAGGATTATCTGCAAGTTCCTTGAAGGGACAGATTTCTGCCTTGTCTGTGTTACTTCACAAAGAGCTGGCAGCTGTGCCAGATGTTCAAGCCTTTGTTCAGGCTCTGGTTAGAATCAAGCCTGTTTACAAACCTTTGACTCCTCCTTGGAGTCTCAACTTAGTTCTTTCAGTTCTTCAGGGGGTTCCGTTTGAACCCTTACATTCCGTTGATATTAAGTTATTATCTTGGAAAGTTTTGTTTTTGGCTGCAATTTCTTCCGCTAGAAGAGTTTCAGAATTATCTGCTCTGCAGTGTTCTCCTCCTTATCTGGTGTTCCATGCAGATAAGGTGGTTTTACGTACTAAACCTGGTTTTCTTCCAAAAGTTGTTTCTAACAAAAACATTAACCAGGAGATAGTCGTGCCTTCTTTGTGTCCGAAACCAGTTTCGAAGAAGGAACGTTTGTTGCACAATTTGGATGTTGTTCGCGCTCTAAAATTCTATTTAGATGCTACAAAGGATTTTAGACAAACATCTTCCTTGTTTGTTGTTTATTCTGGTAACAGGAGAGGTCAAAAAGCAACTTCTACCTCTCTCTCTTTTTGGATTAAAAGCATCATCAGATTGGCTTACGAGACTGCCGGACGGCAGCCTCCTGAAAGAATCACAGCTCATTCCACTAGGGCTGTAGCTTCCACATGGGCCTTCAAGAACGAGGCTTCTGTTGATCAGATATGTAGGGCAGCGACTTGGTCTTCACTGCACACTTTTACCAAATTTTACAAGTTTGATACTTTTGCTTCTTCTGAGGCTATTTTTTGGGAGAAAGGTTTTGCAAGCCGTGGTGCCTTCCATTTAGGTGACCTGATTTGCTCCCTCCCTTCATCCGTGTCCTAAAGCTTTGGTATTGGTTCCCACAAGTAAGGATGACGCCGTGGACCGGACACACCTATGTTGGAGAAAACAGAATTTATGTTTACCTGATAAATTACTTTCTCCAACGGTGTGTCCGGTCCACGGCCCGCCCTGGTTTTTTTAATCAGGTCTGATGATTTATTTTCTTTAACTACAGTCACCACGGTATCATATGGTTTCTCCTATGCAAATATTCCTCCTTAACGTCGGTCGAATGACTGGGGTAGGCGGAGCCTAGGAGGGATCATGTGACCAGCTTTGCTGGGCTCTTTGCCATTTCCTGTTGGGGAAGAGAATATCCCACAAGTAAGGATGACGCCGTGGACCGGACACACCGTTGGAGAAAGTAATTTATCAGGTAAACATAAATTCTGTTTTATACTCCATAGCCTTGAGGAATTATTTTAATCTTGGGAATTTTGTAAAATAACCGGCAGGCACTGTATTGGACACCTTATTCTCTAGGGGCTTTCCCTAATCATAGGCAGAGTCTCATTTTCGCGCCTGTATTGCGCACTTGTTTTTGAGAAGCATGACATGCAGATGCATGTGTGAGGAGCTCTGATACATAGAAAAGACTTTCTGAAGGCGTCATTTGGTATCGTATTCCCCTTTGGGCTTGGTTGGGTCTCAGCAAAGCAGATACCAGGGACTGTAAAGGGGTTAAATATAAAAACGGCTCCGGTTCCGTTATTTTAAGGGTTAAAGCTTCCAAATTTGGTGTGCAATACTTTTAAGGCTTTAAGACACTGTGGTGAAATTTTGGTGAATTTTGAACAATTCCTTCATACTTTTTCGCAATTGCAGTAATAAAGTGTGTTCAGTTTAAAATTTAAAGTGACAGTAACGGTTTTATTTTAAAACGTTTTTTGTACTTTGTTATCAAGTTTATGCCTGTTTAACATGTCTGAACTGCCAGATAGACTGTGTTCTGAATGTGGGGAAGCCAAGGTTCCTTCTCATTTAAATAGATGTGATTTATGTGACACAAAATTTAGAGAAAATGATGCCCAAGATGATTCCTCAAGTGAGGGGAGTAAGCATGGTACTGCATCATCCCCTCCTTCGTCTACACCAGTCTTGCCCACACAGGAGGCCCCTAGTACATCTAGCGCGCCAATACTCCTTACTATGCAACAATTAACGGCTGTAATGGATAATTCTATCAAAAACATTTTAGCCAAAATGCCCACTTATCAGCGAAAGCGCGACTGCTCTGTTTTAGAAAATACTGAAGAGCATGAGGACGCTGATGATATTGTTTCTGAAGGGCCCCTACACCAGTCTGAGGGGGCCAGGGAGGTTTTGTCTGAGGGAGAAATTTCAGATTCAGGGAAAATTTCTCAACAAGCTGAACCTGATGTGATTACATTTAAATTTAAGTTGGAACATCTCCGCGCTCTGCTTAAGGAGGTGTTATCCACTCTGGATGATTGTGAGAATTTGGTCATCCCAGAGAAACTATGTAAAATGGACAAGTTCCTAGAGGTCCCGGGGCCCCCCGAAGCTTTTCCTATACCCAAGCGGGTGGCGGACATTGTAAATAAAGAATGGGAAAGGCCCGGTATACCTTTCGTCCCTCCCCCCATATTTAAAAAATTGTTTCCTATGGTCGACCCCAGAAAGGACTTATGGCAGACAGTCCCCAAGGTCGAGGGGGCGGTTTCTACTCTAAACAAACGCACCACTATACCCATAGAAGATAGTTGTGCTTTCAAAGATCCTATGGATAAAAAATTAGAAGGTTTGCTTAAAAAGATGTTTGTTCAGCAAGGTTACCTTCTACAACCAATTTCATGCATTGTCCCTGTCACTACAGCCGCGTGTTTCTGGTTCGATGAGCTAGAAAAGGCGATCACTAGTAATTCTCCTTCTTATGAGGAGATTATGGACAGAATCCGTGCTCTCAAATTGGCTAATTCTTTCACCCTAGACGCCACTTTGCAATTGGCTAGGTTAGCGGCGAAAAATTCTGGGTTTGCTATTGTGGCGCGCAGAGCGCTTTGGTTAAAATCTTGGTCAGCGGATGCGTCTTCCAAGAACAAATTGCTTAACATTCCTTTCAAGGGGAAAACGCTGTTTGGCCCTGACTTGAAAGAGATTATCTCTGATATCACTGGGGGCAAGGGCCACGCCCTTCCTCAGGATAGGTCTTTCAAGGCCAAAAATAAACCTAATTTCCGTCCCTTTCGTAGAAACGGACCAGCCCCAAGTGCTACGTCCTCTAAGCAAGAGGGTAATGCTTCTCAAGCCAAGCCAGCCTGGAGACCAATGCAAGGCTGGAACAAGGGAAAGCAGGCCAAGAAACCTGCCACTGCTACCAAGACAGCATGAGATGTTGGCCCCCGATCCGGGACCGGATCTGGTGGGGGGCAGACTCTCTCTCTTCGCTCAGGCTTGGGCAAGAGATGTTCTGGATCCTTGGGCGCTAGAAATAGTCTCCCAAGGTTATCTTCTGGAATTCAAGGGGCTTCCCCCAAGGGGGAGGTTCCACAGGTCTCAATTGTCTTCAGACCACATAAAAAAACAGGCATTCTTACATTGTGTAGAAGACCTGTTAAAAATGGGAGTGATTCATCCTGTTCCATTAGGAGAACAAGGGATGGGGTTCTACTCCAATCTGTTCGTAGTTCCCAAAAAAGAGGGAACGTTCAGACCAATCTTAGATCTCAAGATCCTAAACAAGTTTCTCAAGGTTCCATCGTTCAAAATGGAAACCATTCAACAATTCTTCCTTCCATCAAGAAAGGTCAATTCATGACCACGGTGGATTTAAAGGATGCGTATCTACATATTCCTATCCACAAGGAACATCATCGGTTCCTAAGGTTCGCATTCCTGGACAAGCATTACCAGTTCGTGGCACTTCCGTTCGGATTAGCCACTGCTCCAAGGATTTTCACAAAGGTACTAGGGTCCCTTCTAGCGGTGCTAAGACCAAGGGGCATTGCAGTAGTACCTTACTTGGACGACATTCTGATTCAAGCGTCGTCCCTTCCTCTAGCAAAGGCTCACACGGACATTGTCCTGGCCTTTCTCAGATCTCACGGATGGAAAGTGAACGTAGAAAAGAGTTCTCTATCTCCGTCAACGAGGGTTCCCTTCTTGGGAACAATAATAGACTCCTTAGAAATGAGGATTTTTCTGACAGAGGCCAGAAAAACAAAACTTCTAAACTCTTGTCAAATACTTCATTCCGTTCCTCTTCCTTCCATAGCGCAGTGCATGGAAGTAATAGGTTTGATGGTAGCGGCAATGGACATAGTTCCTTTTGCGCGCATTCATCTAAGACCATTACAACTGTGCATGCTCAGTCAGTGGAATGGGGACTATACAGACTTGTCTCCGACGATACAAGTGAATCAGAGGACCAGAGATTCACTCCGTTGGTGGCTGTCCCTGGACAACCTGTCACAGGGGATGAGCTTCCGCAGACCAGAGTGGGTCATTGTCACGACCGACGCCAGTCTGATGGGCTGGGGCGCGGTCTGGGGACCCCTGAAAGCTCAGGGTCTTTGGTCTCGGGAAGAATCTCTTCTACCGATAAATATTCTGGAACTGAGAGCGATACTCAATGCTCTCAAGGCTTGGCCTCAGCTAGCAAAGGCCAAGTTCATACGGTTTCAATCAGACAACATGACGACTGTTGCGTACATCAACCATCAGGGGGGAACAAGGAGTTCCCTGGCGATGGAAGAAGTGACCAAAATCATTTATTGGGCGGAGACTCACTCCTGCCACTTGTCTGCAATCCACATCCCAGGAGTGGAAAATTGGGAAGCGGATTTTCTGAGTCGTCAGACATTACATCCGGGGGAGTGGGAACTCCATCCGGAAATCTTTGCCCAAATTACTCAACTGTGGGGCATTCCAGACATGGATCTGATGGCCTCTCGTCAGAACTTCAAGGTTCCTTGCTACGGGTCCAGATCCAGGGATCCCAAGGCGACTCTAGTAGATGCACTAGTAGCACCTTGGACCTTCAAACTAGCTTATGTGTTCCCGCCGTTTCCTCTCATCCCCAGGCTGGTAGCCAGGATCAATCAGGAGAGGGCATCGGTGATCTTGATAGCTCCTGCGTGGCCACGCAGGACTTGGTATGCAGATCTGGTGAATATGTCATCGGCTCCACCATGGAAGCTACCTTTGAGACGAGACCTTCTTGTTCAAGGTCCGTTCGAACATCTGAATCTGGTCTCACTCCAACTAACTGCTTGGAGATTGAACGCTTGATCTTATCGAAGCGAGGGTTCTCAGATTCTGTTATTGATACTCTTGTTCAGGCCAGAAAGCCTGTAACTAGAAAAATTTACCACAAAATATGGAAAAAATATATCTGTTGGTGTGAATCTAAAGGATTCCCTTGGGACAAGGTAAAAATTCCTAAGATTCTATCCTTTCTTCAAGAAGGATTGGAGAAAGGATTATCTGCAAGTTCCTTGAAGGGACAGATTTCTGCCTTGTCTGTGTTACTTCACAAAAAGCTGGCAGCTGTGCCAGATGTTCAAGCCTTTGTTCAGGCTCTGGTTAGAATCAAGCCTGTTTACAAACCTTTGACTCCTCCTTGGAGTCTCAATTTAGTTCTTTCAGTTCTTCAGGGGGTTCCGTTTGAACCCTTACATTCCGTTGATATTAAGTTATTATCTTGGAAAGTTTTGTTTTTGGTTGCAATTTCTTCTGCTAGAAGAGTTTCAGAATTATCTGCTCTGCAGTGTTCTCCTCCTTATCTGGTGTTCCATGCAGATAAGGTGGTTTTACGTACTAAACCTGGTTTTCTTCCGAAAGTTGTTTCTAACAAAAACATTAACCAGGAGATAGTCGTGCCTTCTTTGTGTCCGAATCCAGTTTCAAAGAAGGAACGTTTGTTGCACAATTTGGATGTTGTTCGCGCTCTAAAATTCTATTTAGATGCTACAAAGGATTTTAGACAAACATCTTCCTTGTTTGTTGTTTATTCTGGTAAAAGGAGAGGTCAAAAAGCAACTTCTACCTCTCTCTCTTTTTGGATTAAAAGCATCATTAGATTGGCTTATGAGACTGCCGGACGGCAGCCTCCTGAAAGAATCACAGCCCATTCCACTAGGGCTGTGGCTTCCACATGGGCCTTCAAGAACGAGGCTTCTGTTGATCAGATATGTAAGGCAGCGACTTGGTCTTCACTGCACACTTTTACCAAATTTTACAAGTTTGATACTTTTGCTTCTTCTGAAGCTATTTTTGGGAGAAAGGTTTTGCAAGCCGTGGTGCCTTCCATTTAGGTGACCTGATTTGCTCCCTCCCTTCATCCGTGTCCTAAAGCTTTGGTATTGGTTCCCACAAGTAAGGATGACGCCGTGGACCGGACACACCTATGTTGGAGAAAACAGAATTTATGTTTACCTGATAAATTACTTTCTCCAACGGTGTGTCCGGTCCACGGCCCGCCCTGGTTTTTTAATCAGGTCTGATAATTTATTTTCTTTAACTACAGTCACCACGGTATCATATGGTTTCTCCTATGCAAATATTCCTCCTTTACGTCGGTCGAATGACTGGGGTAGGCGGAGCCTAGGAGGGATCATGTGACCAGCTTTGCTGGGCTCTTTGCCATTTCCTGTTGGGGAAGAGAATATCCCACAAGTAAGGATGACGCCGTGGACCGGACACACCGTTGGAGAAAGTAATTTATCAGGTAAACATAAATTCTGTTTTTGTTTTAGTGTTTAATGTCTCTTTAACTTATTAATTTTTTACTTATCTTCTCACTAGGATCAGACCACATTGCACTTATCCCGAGTCTTGCCGTAGTGTGCAGGGGATGATTTCTGAATACCCTCTTTAGTGACTGGAGATTTATTTCTGTTTTGCCTGAGCAGATATGGGTATAGATTGGTTTGGTATCTAGGATAAATACTGAGCATATGTCTGTGGGTTTGTTAATTATCATATGTATTTGCGCTTGTCCTTGATATAGAAAGTGGGATCAAGTAATATATATGGTTGAGTGCTATAGGGGGAGTTTTATGGTGGGTGGGATGTAATAGATTCAATTTTAGTGGTCATCCAAATTCCCATAACATTCCTTATGTTCTGAAAGTATACAGCATTCTCTTTGGTGAAGAAAAAGTTAAGTATTTGTAAAATACGCTGCAATATAAATTTTCGTGAATGAAAGTGCCTCTGTTTTTAATAGTGTTCAGCTAGATTACGAGTTTTGCATTATGAGTCAAATAGCATTGTTATGGCCCATAACGCTTCATTTTCCCTAACGCTGCTATTACAAGTCTTGTCGGTATAGGTGTACCGCACACCTTTTAGCCTGTCACGCAACGTGAGTACCGCACTTTTAAAAAAGTCCTTTTTCAATGGGACTCCCATAGCGCCGGTATTACAAGTTTGCCTGGGAGGCCAAAAAGTGAGTGGTACACTCTATAACCACAAGATCCATACCACCATCTAAAATCAGTAGTTATGAGTTTTATGTTACAAAGCTGTACCATAAAACTCATAACTAAAGTGTTAAAAAGTATACTAACACCCATAAACTACCTATTAACCCCTAATAAAGTTATTAACCCCTAATCTGCCGCTCCGGACATCGTCACCACTAATAAAATGTATTAACCCCTATTCCGCCGCTCCCCGACATTGTCGCCACTATAATTAACCTATTAATTATAGCGCTGCGGAATCTGTTGGCGCTCTACAAATAACCGATAATAATAATAATATTAACCCCTAAACCGCCACCCTCTCGCATCGCAAACACTATTTAAATATAATTAACCCCTAATCTGCCGTCCACCCACACCGCCGCTATAATAAAACTATTAACCCCTAAATCGCAAGCCCCCCCACAATGAAATATACTTAAATAAACTATTAACCCCTAAACCGAAAGCCCCACACAGCGAAATATACTAAAATAAACTATTAATCCTTAAACCTAACGCCCTCCTAACTTTATATTAAAATTACAAATTTCCCTATCTTAAATTAAAACTTACCTGTCAAATTAAATAAAGTAATTTTAAACTAACAATTAAACTAAGCTAATTATTATACTACAATTAAACTAACTACCAATTAAATTAAAGTAAACTACATATTAAAAAATCCTAACACTAACGAAAAATAAGAAATAAATTATCAAAAATAAAAAAGAATTACACCTAATCTAATAGCCCTATCAAAATAAAAAAGCCCCCCAAAATATAAAAAAAACCTCTTCTACAATAAACTACCAATGGCCCTTAAAAGGGCCTTTTGTGGGGCATTGCCCCAAAGATATCAACTCTTTTACCTGTAAGAAAAATACAAACACGCCCCAACAGTAACACTAACCCCCGATGATCCACTTACAGTTCTTGAAGTCCCTCTTGAAGGATCCATCCAGCCGGTGAAGTCCTCATCCATGCGGCATCTTCTATCTTCATCCTTCTGGCGTGGAGCGGGTCCATCCTGAAGACATCAGGTGCAGAGCATCCTCTTCATACAGTCGCCGCCGTAAACTGGAACTTCAATGCAAGTGACGTCATCCAAGATGGCGTCCCTTGCATTTCTATTGGCTGAAAGATTTCAATCAGCCAATAGGATTAGAGCTGCTAAAATCCTATTGACTGTTCCAATCAGCCAGTAGGATTGCGCTCTCATCCAGGTGATTTAGCTCTCATTCAGGTGATTTATGAATAATGTCCCTTTAACTACAACCTATTTCTAGAATATATATGTGTTTTAGACATTATACAACTTATAAGCTTCTCACACAATATTTTCTACAATGCTCTTTTTTGTTTTTCATTTTATTTCATTTTTTATTATTATTTCTTTGTATCACTAGTGTGCATACATTTATGTGAAACAATTCCCTTTTTTGATTCTTTAATAATACCCAACCATATAACATCTGCTTCTATCTTATATTTTATTTATATTTTTATATCATATTCTATATACAGTATATGAAGAAAGGATCTTAAAACCGTGACTTCAGTGGTTCCTTTCCGTTAGTCAATAAAGGTATTAGTTGTTAATTGTTTATATGTGGAAAAAAAACAACTATTTTGTATGAATGTGCAGGTGTGCTACATAATAATTTCTTTTATTTAGGGTGAAGGGGTTTACTCACCATAACTACTGCTGAGATCGTTTTAGGGACCCATCACCAGCTACACTATGCAACAATCAGAAACTTAAAAAGTGCTAAGTTCTAACATGAATGAAGTATCTGTCCAATGATGTTTCCTTATGCTGTCTTAGCCATACTTTAATATTACCTTAAAGTGGCATCAAACCCAAAAACATTCTTTCATGATTCAGATAGAGAATACAATTTTAAGAAAGTTTCCAACTTCTATTATCAAGTTTGTGTAGTTCTTAGGTTATTCTTTGTTAAAGAGATATCTAGATAGATAGTGTGCACATCTCTGCAGCATTACATGACAGGGAATAGTGCTGCCATCTAGTGCCTTTCCTACTGTATTACATCGTTGCAAAGCTGCTGCCATATTGTGCTGCAGACACGTGCACAGTCCTGAACTTACCATCCGGCTTTAACAAGAAAACAAATAAAATTTGATAATAGATGAAAATTGGAAAGTGGTTTAAAATTGTATGTTCTATCTGAATCATGAAAGAACATTTTTGGGTTTTATGTCCCTTTAAGCATCATTGCCCTGACATGTGGAAGACCCTGTTTCAAATGTATTTTTGTAACAAAAATTGTGAGGAACGTTAAAGCTTGTTTGTATGTTTATCCAGAATCCCTTGTCAATTATTTTATATTATTTTGAAAATTAATTTGAAGAATTCTCATTAACCCCTTGCCAGCCAAAAGGGGCCCTTAGACAATAGTATTTTGAACATTGTCTGCTCCTTACCTGTTGTGTATGTTGTTGATTAAATGCTTTTCTATTTCACAGAAATTCTAAGTGATTGTGAAGCATTAGAACAATGTTTAGTTAGTAGGATACATTCATTTTGTGTATGAGTTCAAATATGTGAGGAATTCTGCTGAATAATGTATTATGTTTGCAAGTCTTGAAAAATCTGAACATTTATATAACCTTAAGGAAGCCAAATACTAAATCTATTCCAGACTTTGACTTTGTAGACTAAATCTCTCTCTTTTTTTTTCCTGCTACTGTTCTTAGCCGAGTTTTGTTCCCTTGATACAATTTCCTTTGAGCCATGTTTGTAACTAGTACTTGACATGACATCAAACAAACTTTTGCTGGACAAAGATTTATGTAGCCTAAAAGAACATCAGATTAGAAAGATAAATAAAAACAACAACCCGATTTCCTTGAAGAAAGGTTCTTTACTTCAAAACACTTGAATAAGCTTTAATAGGTTTAAGAAATATGACAACCAAAGAACTTACACCCTTTATACTATGTATTTAATCAATTCATACATTGGATAAAATACTGGAAAACTGAAATAGGGTAGGAACTGTATGTACCCAACTACACTTTTTATTTTTTGGAGGAATAGCCTCCTTAAAGGGACATTAAACCCCATTTTTTTCTTTCATGATTCAGATAGAAAATACAATTTTAAACAACATTCAAATTTACTTCTATTATCTAATTAGCTTCATTCTTTAGATATCTTTTGTTGAAGAAATAGCAATGCACATGGGTGAGCCAATCACACAAGGCATCTGTGTGCAGCCACCAATCAGCAGCTACTAAGCCTATCTAGATATGCTTTTCAGCAAATTATATCAAGAGAAATTAAGCAAATTAGATAATAGGAGTAAATTAGAAAGTTGTTTAAAATTGCATGCGCTTTCTAAATCGTGAAAGAAAAAATTGGGGTTTCATGTCCCTTTAATAAGAAAAATACCCACTTCCACTTCATGCTTTTCAAATGCCCTTCATTTTTGATTTGCGACAAGTTTGTTATTTGTGATAAAAGAGAAATTATCCATATGGACTCTAAGTTAAAATCTATAATATGTTTAAAATACGTGACACAGGACATTATACAACATCTTGTCAATGAGCAATAGAGTCCAAAGACCCAGATGTATCCTGGACTCCTCACTCTCGATGGACCGACAAATCAATGCCATCACCTGAACATGCTTCCACATTCTCCACCTGCTACGAAAAATCTTCAAGTGGATCCCTACCGAAACCAAGAAAACAGTCACCCATGCCCTCGTCAGCAGCCGGTTAGACTACGGCAACGCACTCTATGCCGGCTCCACCATCAAACTCCAAAAGAGACTCCAACGTATCCAGAACGCCTCGGCCAGACTCATCCTTGACATCCCCCTCCAATGCCACATCACCAAACACCTAAGGAACCTTCACTGGCTCCCCATCAACAAGAGAATCACCTTCAAGCTCCTTACCCACGCGTTCAAGGCCCTACACAACATCGGACCTGAATACCTCAACCACCGGTTAAATTTCTACACCCCCGCCAGACAACTCCAATCGGCCAACCAAGCACTCGCAGTCATCCCCCGCATCAGCAAATCCACAGCGGGTGGAAGATCCTTCTCCCACATGGCGGCAAAGACATGGAACACCCTCCCGCTTCACCTCAGACAATCCACCTCCCTTACAAAGTTCAGAAAGGACCTCAAAACCTGGCTCTTCGACTGAATGCCCATCTCCTCCCCCCTTTCTCCTATCCCCTTTCCCTTAGCGCCTTGAGACTCTCACGGGTGATTAGTTCGCGCTCTATAAGTACCCGATAGATAGATGTATACAGTAAGGTGCTTCATGTTAGTTTCACATCCAACTTTTATTTTCCCACACAAAATTAACAACTGGTCTTTCATATGCATCATAGAAAATGTTGAG
This sequence comes from Bombina bombina, assembly GCF_027579735.1. NCBI lineage: Eukaryota > Metazoa > Chordata > Amphibia > Anura > Bombinatoridae > Bombina > Bombina bombina. The sequence goes on from NC_069502.1 coordinate 407,558,066, forward strand.
TGTTATGTCCCTTTAACATTTAAACAGAAATCCATGTAAAAGCCTAAAAAAGGTTTACAATCAATAAGAAGATCCACATCTTGAATTGAGGGAAAACATTTTTTTTTTAATTAGAAATAAATATGTATAACACAAATCAAGCCACTCAAAATAGGCAAAAACAAAATGTATGCTTACCAGATAACTCCTTGTCCTACCCCTCTGTCCAACAAGGTACTTTGAGGAGGAACTGGGCCTCCGATCGGTTAGAGAACACATCTCAATGATGAGTAGATCAGCACTTTTAAACTTTCACCCCACTTCATCAAGAAATGACAGAGGATTGAGGGTAGTGTGAGGGATTTAAAGCTTTAGGCCTAGATTTGGAGTTTGGCGTTAGCCGTGAAAACCAGCGTTAGAGGCTCCTAACGCTGGTTTTAGGCTACCGCCGGTATTTGGAGTCAGTGATTAAAGGGTCTAACGCTCACTTTTCAGCCGCGACTTTTCCATACCGCAGATCCCCTTACGTCAATTGCGTATCCTATCTTTTCAATGGGATCTTTCTAACTCCGGTATTTAGAGTCGTTTCTGAAGTGAGCGTTAGAGCTCTAACGACAAAACTCCAGCCGCAGGAAAAAAACAGGAGTTAAGAGCTTTCTGGGCTAACGCCGGTTCATAAAGCTCTTAACTACTGTACCCTAAAGTACACTAACGCCTATAAACTACCTATGTACCCCTAAACCGAGGTCCCCCCACATCGCCGACACTCGATTAAATTTTTTTAACCCCTAATCTGCCGACCGCCACCTACGTTATCCCTATGTACCCCTAATCTGCTGCCCCTAACCCCGCCGACCCCTGTATTATATTTATTAACTCCTAACCTGCCCCCCACAACGTCGCCGCCAGCTACTTACAATAATTAACCCCTAATCTGCCGACCGCAAAGCGCCGCCACCTACGTTATCCTTATGTACCCCTAATCTGCTGCCCCTAACACCGCCGACCCCTATATTATATTTATTAACCCCTAATCTGCCCCCCTCAACGTCGCCGACACCTGCCTACACTTATTAACCCCTAATCTGCCGAGCGGACCTGAGCGCTACTATAATAAAGTTATTAACCCCTAATCCGCCTCACTAACCCTATCATAAATAGTATTAACCCCTAATCTGCCCTCCCTAACATCGCCGACACCTAACTTCAATTATTAACCCCTAATCTGACGACCGGAGCTCATCACTACTATAATAAATGGATTAACCCCTAAAGCTAAGTCTAACCCTAACACTAACACCCCCTAACTTAAATATAATTTAAATCTAACGAAATTAATTAACTCTTATTAAATAAATTATTCCTATTTAAAGCTAAATTCTTACCTGTAAAATACATCCTAATATAGCTACAATATAAATTATAATTATATTGTAGCTATTTTAGGATTAATATTTATTTTACAGGCAACTTGGTAATTATTTTAACCAGGTACAATAGCTATTAAATAGTTAAGAACTATTTAATAGTTACCTAGTTAAAATAATAACAAAATTACCTGTAAAATAAATCCTAACCTAAGTTATAATTAAACCTAACACTACCCTATCAATAAATTAATTAAATAAAATACCTACAATTACCTACAATTAACCTAACACTACACTATCAATAAATAAATTAAATACAATTGCTACAAATAACTACAATTACATAAACTAACTAAAGTACAAAAAATAAAAAAGAACTAAGTTACAAAAAATAAAAAAATATTTACAAACATAAGAAAAATATTACAACAATTTTAAACTAATTACACCTACTCTAAGCCCCCTAATAAAATAACAAAGACCCCCAAAATAAAAAAATGCCCTACCCTATTCTAAATTAATAAATGTAAAAGCTCTTTTACCTTACCAGCCCTGAACAGGGCCCTTTGCGGGGCATGCCCCAAGAAAATCAGCTCTTTTGCCTGTAAAAAAAAACATACAATACCCCCCCCCCCAACATTACAACCCACCACCCACATACCCCTAATCTAACCCAAACCCCCCTTAAATAAACCTAACACTAAGCCCCTGAAGATCTTCCTACCTTGTCTTCACCATCCAGGTATCACCGATCCGTCCTGGCATCCGGTGCTGAAGAGGTCCAGAAGAGGCTCCAAAGTCTTCCTCCTATCCGGCAAGAAGAGGACATCCGGACCGGCAAACATCTTCTCCAAGCGGCATCTTCGATCTTCTTCCATCCGGTGCGGAGCGGGTCCATCTTGAAGCAGCCGACGCGGATCCATCCTCTTCTTCCGGCGTCTCCCGACGAATGACGGTTCCTTTAAGGGACGTCATCCAAGATGGCGTCCCTCGAATTCCGATTGGCTGATAGGATTCTATCAGCCAATCGGAATTAAGGTAGGAATATTCTGATTGGCTGATGGAATCTCCACGGAGATGGCTTTTCCTATACCCAAGCGGGTGGCGGACATTGTTAATAAAGAATGGGAAAGGCCCGGTATTCCTTTCGTCCCTCCCCCCATATTTAAAAAATTGTTTCCTATGGTCGACCCCAGAAAGGACTTATGGCAGACAGTCCCCAAGGTCGAGGGAGCGGTTTCCACTTTAAACAAACGCACCACTATACCCATAGAGGATAGTTGTGCTTTCAAAGATCCTATGGATAAAAAATTAGAAGGTTTGCTTAAAAAGATGTTTGTTCAGCAGGGTTACCTTCTACAACCAATTTCATGCGTTGTCCCTGTCGCTACAGCCGCATGTTTCTGGTTCGATGAGCTGATAAAGGCGGTCGACAGTGATTCTCCTCCTTATGAGGAGATTATGGACAGAATCAATGCTCTCAAATTGGCTAATTCTTTCACCCTAGACGCCACTTTGCAATTGGCTAGGTTAGCGGCTAAGAATTCTGGGTTTGCTATTGTGGCGCGCAGAGCGCTTTGGTTGAAATCTTGGTCGGCTGATGCGTCTTCCAAGAACAAGCTACTTAACATTCCTTTCAAGGGGAAAACGCTGTTTGGCCCTGACTTGAAAGAGATTATCTCGGATATCACTGGGGGTATGGCCACGCCCTTCCTCAGGATCGGCCTTTCAAGGCAAAAAATAAACCTAATTTTCGTCCCTTTCGTAGAAACGGACCAGCCCAAAGTGCTACGTCCTCTAAGCAAGAGGGTAATACTTCTCAAGCCAAGCCAGCTTGGAGACCAATGCAAGGCTGGAACAAGGGAAAGCAGGCCAAGAAACCTGCCACTGCTACCAAGACAGCATGAAATGTTGGCCCCCGATCCGGGACCGGATCTGGTGGGGGGCAGACTCTCTCTCTTCGCTCAGGCTTGGGCAAGAGATGTTCTGGATCCTTGGGCGCTAGAAATAGTCTCCCAAGGTTATCTTCTGAAATTCAAGGGACTTCCCCCAAGGGGGAGGTTCCACAGGTCTCAGTGGTCTTCAGACCACATAAAAAGACAGGCATTCTTACATTGTGTAGAAGACCTGTTAAAAATGGGAGTGATTCATCCCGTTCCATTAAGAGAACAAGGGATGGGGTTCTACTCCAATCTGTTTATAGTTCCCAAAAAAGAGGGAACGTTCAGACCAATCTTAGATCTCAAGATCTTAAACAAGTTTCTCAAGGTTCCATCGTTCAAGATGGAAACCATTCGAACTATTCTTCCTTCCATCCAGGAAGGTCAATTCATGACCACGGTGGATTTAAAGGATGCGTATCTACATATTCCTATCCACAAGGAACATCATCGGTTCCTGAGGTTCGCATTCCTGGACAAACATTACCAGTTCGTGGCGCTTCCTTTCGGATTAGCCACTGCTCCAAGGATTTTCACAAAGGTACTAGGGTCCCTTCTAGCTGTTCTAAGACCAAGGGGCATTGCTGTAGTACCTTACTTGGACGACATTCTGATTCAAGCGTCGTCCCTTCCTCAAGCAAAGGCTCACACGGACATTGTCCTGGCCTTTCTCAGATCTCACGGATGGAAAGTGAACGTGGAAAAGAGTTCTCTATCTCCGTCAACAAGGGTTCCCTTCTTGGGAACAATAATAGACTCCTTAGAAATGAGGATTTTTCTGACAGAGGCCAGAAAAACAAAACTTCTAGACTCTTGTCGGATACTTCATTCCGTTCCTCTTCCTTCCATAGCTCAGTGCATGGAAGTGATCGGGTTGATGGTAGCGGCAATGGACATAGTTCCTTTTGCACGCATTCATCTAAGACCATTACAACTGTGCATGCTCAGTCAGTGGAATGGGGACTATACAGACTTGTCTCCGAAGATACAAGTAAATCAGAGGACCAGAGACTCACTCCGTTGGTGGCTGTCCCTGGACAACCTGTCACGAGGGATGACATTCCGCAGACCAGAGTGGGTCATTGTCACGACCGACGCCAGTCTGATGGGCTGGGGCGCGGTCTGGGGATCCCTGAAAGCTCAGGGTCTTTGGTCTCGGGAAGAATCTCTTCTACCGATAAATATTCTGGAACTGAGAGCGATATTCAATGCTCTCAAGGCTTGGCCTCAGCTAGCGAGGGCCAAGTTCATACGGTTTCAATCAGACAACATGACAACTGTTGCGTACATCAACCATCAGGGGGGAACAAGGAGTTCCCTGGCGATGGAAGAAGTGACCAAAATCATTCTATGGGCGGAGTCTCACTCCTGCCACCTGTCTGCTATCCACATCCCAGGAGTGGAAAATTGGGAAGCGGATTTTCTGAGTCGTCAGACATTGCATCCGGGGGAGTGGGAACTCCATCCGGAAATCTTTGCCCAAGTCACTCAGCTGTGGGGCATTCCAGACATGGGTCTGATGGCCTCTCGTCAGAACTTCAAAGTTCCTTGCTACGGGTCCAGATCCAGGGATCCCAAGGCGGCTCTAGTGGATGCACTAGTAGCACCTTGGACCTTCAAACTAGCTTATGTGTTCCCGCCGTTTCCTCTCATCCCCAGGCTGGTAGCCAGGATCAATCAGGAGAGGGCGTCGGTGATCTTGATAGCTCCTGCGTGGCCACGCAGGACTTGGTACGCAGATCTGGTGAATATGTCATCGGCTCCTCCTTGGAAGCTACCTTTGAGACGAGACCTTCTTGTTCAGGGTCCGTTCGAACATCCGAATCTGGTTTCACTCCAGCTGACTGCTTGGAGATTGAACGCTTGATCTTATCGAAGCGAGGATTCTCAGATTCTGTTATCGATACTCTTGTTCAGGCCAGAAAGCCTGTAACTAGAAAGATTTACCACAAAATTTGGAAAAAATATATCTGTTGGTGTGAATCTAAAGGATTCCCTTGGGACAAGGTTAAGATTCCTAGGATTCTATCCTTCCTTCAAGAAGGATTGGAAAAAGGATTATCTGCAAGTTCCCTGAAGGGACAGATTTCTGCCTTGTCTGTGTTACTTCACAAAAAGCTGGCCGCTGTGCCAGATGTTCAAGCCTTTGTTCAGGCTCTGGTTAGAATTAAGCCTGTTTACAAACCTTTGACTCCTCCTTGGAGTCTCAATTTAGTTCTTTCAGTTCTTCAGGGGGTTCCGTTTGAACCCTTGCATTCCGTTGATATTAAGTTATTATCTTGGAAAGTTTTGTTTTTAGTTGCAATTTCTTCTGCTAGAAGAGTTTCAGAATTATCTGCTCTGCAGTGTTCTCCTCCTTATCTGGTGTTCCATGCAGATAAGGTGGTTTTACGTACTAAACCTGGTTTTCTTCCAAAAGTTGTTTCTAACAAAAACATTAACCAGGAGATTATCGTACCTTCTCTGTGCCCGAAACCAGTTTCAAAGAAGGAACGTTTGTTGCACAATTTGGATGTTGTTCGCGCTCTAAAATTCTATTTAGACGCTACAAAGGATTTTAGACAAACATCTTCCTTGTTTGTTGTTTATTCCGGTAAAAGGAGAGGTCAAAAAGCAACTTCTACCTCTCTCTCTTTTTGGATTAAAAGCATCATCAGATTGGCTTACGAGACTGCCGGACGGCAGCCTCCCGAAAGAATCACAGCTCATTCCACTAGGGCTGTGGCTTCCACATGGGCCTTCAAGAACGAGGCTTCTGTTGATCAGATATGTAGGGCAGCGACTTGGTCTTCACTGCACACTTTTACCAAATTTTACAAGTTTGATACTTTTGCTTCTTCTGAGGCTATTTTTGGGAGAAAGGTTTTGCAAGCCGTGGTGCCTTCCATCTAGGTGACCTGATTTGCTCCCTCCCATCATCCGTGTCCTAAAGCTTTGGTATTGGTTCCCACAAGTAAGGATGACGCCGTGGACCGGACACACCTATGTTGGAGAAAACAGAATTTATGTTTACCTGATAAATTACTTTCTCCAACGGTGTGTCCGGTCCACGGCCCGCCCTGGTTTTTTTAATCAGGTCTGATAATTTATTTTCTTTAACTACAGTCACCACGGTACCATATGGTTTCTCCTATGCAAATATTCCTCTTTAACGTCGGTCGAATGACTGGGGTAGGCGGAGCCTAGGAGGGATCATGTGACCAGCTTTGCTGGGCTCTTTGCCATTTCCTGTTGGGGAAGAGAATATCCCACAAGTAAGGATGACGCCGTGGACCGGACACACCGTTGGAGAAAGTAATTTATCAGGTAAACATAAATTCTGTTTTTTGCAGGTGTTAGGTTTTTTTTCAGCTCAAACAGCCCCATTGTTTCCTATGGGAGAATCGTGCACAAGCACGTTTTTGAGGCTGGCCGCGTCCGTAAGCAACTCTGGTATCGAGAGTTGCATTTGTGGTAAAAATGCTCTACGCTCCTTTTTTGGAGCCTAACGCAGCATTTTTTGGGACTCTCGATACCAGAGTTAATTTTATGGTGCGGCCAGAAAAAAGCCCGCGTAGCGTTAACAGCCCATCTACCGCCAAACTCCAAATCTAGGCCTTAGTATTTTGCAGTATATTTTGCCACCTCCTAGTGGTCAGGAGGGGAATTACACACGTGATGACTTGTGGGCTCCACCATCTGATGAAAGAAAATATGTTTTCAAAAGGTGCAAATTTTACAAAGTAAAACAAAAATCAGTTGACGAACTTCAGAAAATATTTATTATTTAAATATATTCCTGTTGCTGACATTTTTGCTTCTGTATATTGAAGACCAGTTTATGATACTTATATGATATGCACTGGTGGAATTTGATCTGTGAAATTACATCCTACAAATTTTAGCAGCAATATTGTGGTAGTAATAGTCAGTAGTCAGTGTACAAGAGTCTTACTGCTACATTTAGTAATGACTTCACTATTCAAAAATTGTTAACCCTATGGATGAGCTTGATGAAGTGATGCCAGTTTCCCAATCTCTAGTTTCATGCTACTTGACCCAATACTTTACTGCTCATTGTTACATACCAGACAAGCAGCTTGCAATCTCTTCTAAACTCCGCCCACAGCTTTTTTTCTTGTCCAGTTAGCTGTTTTCGTGTATGACAGTTCAGCAGTGCACGTTTAATATTTTTTAGTTAGCTTTTTCAAATTGCACATGCACAAATCAGTGGATGCTTTTAGGAAAATATTCACAAGTCGATTGTATTTGGAGAAACTTAACATTCCAAAATATACACGCAATAGGTGGGCGGAGCTATTACATGCTTCATGTACTTGTTACAAGCTTGTAGATGTGGGACCAGTTGCAGGATGCTCCTTTGGTATTTAACAATGCGTAATCAAAATTATGTATTGGGTCTAGACCATCCATTTAAATCACCACATTCCTAGATCTGGAGTTGATTTCTTTGCTTGGCGCATAGTTGTACTACTACACCCATAAATCAACTTTATAGAAAGTGTATTCTACTTACCAAAGTAGTATGTAGTGCACCACACAGGTTATTTCCAATTGTAGAAGACTGAAAAAACATAAAAGCATCTAGGATGAAGCAAAACAAATTACGGTAATCTTATTTGGAGGGGCTCACAAGCATCCTTTTACACTCCTTATCCAGGGCCCCCTCTCCACCCCTTATGCCTATTAGTGCTTCTTTAGTAATCCCATTGATGTATGTTATTTTAACCCCTTAATGACAATACGTCCTGCAAAAACTGACAGTTAGTGACAATGGACGTACCTGGTACGTCAGTTGTTTAAGAGAGTGCTGGAATCGATCGCAATCGCTTCCAGCAGCTCTCAGGGTATTGCAGTGATGCCTCGATATTGAGGCATCCTGCAATACCCTTTAAAAAGCATCCGATGCAGAGAGAGCCACTCTGTGGCCCTCTCTGCACCGGTAGCGATGGTGCCGTTGGTGGGTGGTAGCTTACAAGGTAGGCGGGTGGGCGGCCCATCGCTCCCCGGCATCCGGTTCCTTCAAGTGCTTTCTGCACGCCGGATGCTGGGAGCGTGCGGAGGGGGGGCCTGCGGGCGCGCGCGCGTGCATGTGTGTGTGCACACGCAGCAACCACTGCCACCAATGACTAGAGAAGAGAGAGGGGGGCAGAAAACTTTTTTTTTTTTTTTTTTAAATAATAGGATCTGCTAGGGTAGGGGGATGGGGTTAGGTGGGGGGGGCAGGTGCCAGTACCCACGATGGTGGCAAATAGGTAGGTTGGGAGGGTTAGAGAGCTGTTTGGGGGGGATCAGGGAGGTTGGGGGTTAAGGCAGGGGTCCATCACAGATGAATAATTAAAATAAAATAAAAAACACCTTTTATTTTAGTACTGGCAGACTTTCTACCAGTACTTAAGATGGCGGGGACAATTGTGGGGTGGGGGAGGGAAGAGAGCTGTTTGGGAGGGATCAGGGGGTGGGATGTGTCAGGTGGGAGGCTGATCTCTACACTAAAGCTAAAATTAACCCTGCAAGCTCTCTACAAGCTACCTAATTAACCCCTTAACTGCTGGGCATAATACAAGTGTGGTGCGCAGCAGCATTTAGTGGCCTCCTAATTGCCAAAAAGAAACGCCAAAGCCATATATGTCTGCTATTTCTGAACAAAGGAGATCCCAGAGAAGCATTTACAACCATTTGTGACATAATTGCACAAGCTGTTTGTAAATAATTTCAGTGAGAAACCTAAAATTGTGAAAAATTTAACTTTTTTTTTTATTTGCTCACATTTGGCGGTGAAATGGTGGCATGAAATGTACCAAAATGGGCCTAGATCAATACTTTGGGTTGTCTACTACACTAAAGCTAAAATTAACCCTTCAAGGTCTCTACAAGCTCCCTAATTAACCCCTTCACTGCTGGGCATAATACACGTGTGGTGCACAGCGGCATTTAGTGGCCTTCTAATTACCAAAAAGCAATGCCAAAGCCATATATGTCTGCTATTTCTGAACAAAGAGGATCCCAGAGAAGCATTTACAACCATTTGTGCCATAATTGCACAAACTGTTTGTAAATAATTTCAGTGAGAAACCTAAAGTTTGTGACAAAATTTGTGAAAAAGTGAACGATTTTTTTTTATTTGCTCGCATTTGGCAGTGAAATGGAGGCATGAAATATACCAAAATGGGCATAAATCAATACTTTGGGTTGTCTTCTAAAAAAAAATATAGACATGTCAAGGGATATTCAGAGATTCCGGACAGATATCAGTGTTCCAATGTAACTAGAGCTAATTTTGAAAAAAAGTGGTTTGGAAATAGCAAAGTGCTACTTGTATTTATTGCCCTATAACTTGCAAAAAAAGCAAAGATCGTGTAAACATTGGGTATTTCTAAACTCAGGACAAAATTTAGAAACTATTTAGCATGGGTGTTTTTTGGTGGTCGTAGATGTGTAACAGATTTTTGGGGTCAAAGTTAGAAAAAGTGTGTTTTTTTCAATTTTTTCCTCATATTTTATAAAAAAATTTTATAGTAAATTATAAGATATGATGAAAATAATGGTATCTTTAGAAAGTCCATTTAATGGCGAGAAAAACGGTATATAATATGTGTGGGTACAGTAAATGAGTAAGAGTAAAATTACAGCTAAACACAAACACTGCAGAAATGTAAAAATAGCCATTGTCATTAAGGGTAAGAAAATTGAAAAATGGTCCGGTCATTAAGGGCTTAAAGTCTGAATAATGCACATGAGTATAAAAATGCAAATGATCTTGTGTCTGCTGGTGAAATCCTTTCATTTCTGTTTTCAAATGACAAGTTGATCCGTGTTGTAAAACAACTTTGCAGTATACTTTCATTATTTTCTTTGCCCCCATTTAATGTAGTTTTTACACTAACAATTTTGGCTTTTATAATTTTCAGAACTTCAAATTATTTCTATAATTGGCTTTGTCAGCTGAAGACTCAAGTTCAAATTGGTTCCTCCAAATAATACTAGTGGTGGTTGGCGTTACAGCAAACTAGATGTTGATTTGTTTTTAATGGATATTAAACAGTATAACAGTGTTACATACCCCAACTGTCCCGATTTTTGCGGGACAGTCACGATTTTAGGGGTCTGTCACGCTGTCCCGGGTTGCTAGCCATCTGTCCCGCATTGCCCCATGCATTTGGAGCCTAACGCAGCATTTTTTGGGACTCTCGATACCAGAGTTAATTTTATGGTGCGGCCAGAAAAAAGCCCGCGTAGCGTTAACAGCCCATCTACCGCCAAACTCCAAATCTAGGCCTTAGTATTTTGCAGTATATTTTGCCACCTCCTAGTGGTCAGGAGGGGAATTACACACGTGATGACTTGTGGGCTCCACCATCTGATGAAAGAAAATGTTTTCAAAAGGTGCAAATTTTACAAAGTAAAACAAAAATCAGTTGACGAACTTCAGAAAATATTTATTATTTAAATATATTCCTGTTGCTGACATTTTTGCTTCTGTATATTGAAGACCAGTTTATGATACTTATATGATATGCACTGGTGGAATTTGATCTGTGAAATTACATCCTACAAATTTTAGCAGCAATATTGTGGTAGTAATAGTCAGTAGTCAGTGTACAAGAGTCTTACTGCTACATTTAGTAATGACTTCACTATTCAAAAATTGTTAACCCTATGGATGAGCTTGATGAAGTGATGCCAGTTTCCCAATCTCTAGTTTCATGCTACTTGACCCAATACTTATTCTTTACTGCTCATTGTTACATACCAGACAAGCAGCTTGCAATCTCTTCTAAACTCCGCCCACAGCTTTTTTTCTTGTCCAGTTAGCTGTTTTCGTGTATGACAGTTCAGCAGTGCACGTTTAATATTTTTTAGTTAGCTTTTTCAAATTGCACATGCACAAATCAGTGGATGCTTTTAGGAAAATATTCACAAGTCGATTGTATTTGGAGAAACTTAACATTCCAAAATATACACGCAATAGGTGGGCGGAGCTATTACATGCTTCATGTACTTGTTACAAGCTTGTAGATGTGGGACCAGTTGCAGGATGCTCCTTTGGTATTTAACAATGCGTAATCAAAATTATGTATTGGGTCTAGACCATCCATTTAAATCACCACATTCCTAGATCTGGAGTTGATTTCTTTGCTTGGCGCATAGTTGTACTACTACACCCATAAATCAACTTTATAGAAAGTGTATTCTACTTACCAAAGTAGTATGTAGTGCACCACACAGGTTATTTCCAATTGTAGAAGACTGAAAAAACATAAAAGCATCTAGGATGAAGCAAAACAAATTACGGTAATCTTATTTGGAGGGGCTCACAAGCATCCTTTTACACTCCTTATCCAGGGCCCCCTCTCCACCCCTTATGCCTATTAGTGCTTCTTTAGTAATCCCATTGATGTATGTTATTTTAACCCCTTAATGACAATACGTCCTGCAAAAAACTGACAGTTAGTGACAATGGACGTACCTGGTACGTCAGTTGTTTAAGAGAGTGCTGGAATCGATCGCAATCGCTTCCAGCAGCTCTCAGGGTATTGCAGTGATGCCTCGATATTGAGGCATCCTGCAATACCCTTTAAAAAGCATCCGATGCAGAGAGAGCCACTCTGTGGCCCTCTCTGCACCGGTAGCGATGGTGCCGTTGGTGGGTGGTAGCTTACAAGGGAGGCGGGTGGGCGGCCCATCGCTCCCCGGCATCCGGTTCCTTCAAGTGCTTTGTGCACGCCGGATGCTGGGAGCGTGCGGAGGGGGGGCCTGCGGGCGCGCGCGCGCGCGTGCATGTGTGTGTGCACACGCAGCAACCACTGCCACCAATGACTAGAGAAGAGAGAGGGGGGCAGAAAACTTTTTTTTTTTTTTTTTTTTTTTAATAATAGGATCTGCTAGGGTAGGGGGATGGGGTTAGGTTGGGGGGGGGAGCAGGTGCCAGTACCCACGATGGTGGCAAATAGGTAGGTTGGGAGGGTTAGAGAGCTGTTTGGGGGGGATCAGGGAGGTTGGGGGTTAAGGCAGGGGTCCATCACAGATGAATAATTAAAATAAAATAAAAAACACCTTTTATTTTAGTACTGGCAGACTTTCTACCAGTACTTAAGATGGCGGGGACAATTGTGGGGTGGGGGAGGGAAGAGAGCTGTTTGGGAGGGATCAGGGGGTGGGATGTGTCAGGTGGGAGGCTGATCTCTACACTAAAGCTAAAATTAACCCTGCAAGCTCTCTACAAGCTACCTAATTAACCCCTTAACTGCTGGGCATAATACAAGTGTGGTGCGCAGCAGCATTTAGTGGCCTCCTAATTGCCAAAAAGAAACGCCAAAGCCATATATGTCTGCTATTTCTGAACAAAGGAGATCCCAGAGAAGCATTTACAACCATTTGTGACATAATTGCACAAGCTGTTTGTAAATAATTTCAGTGAGAAACCTAAAATTGTGAAAAATTTAACTTTTTTTTTTATTTGCTCACATTTGGCGGTGAAATGGTGGCATGAAATGTACCAAAATGGGCCTAGATCAATACTTTGGGTTGTCTACTACACTAAAGCTAAAATTAACCCTTCAAGGTCTCTACAAGCTCCCTAATTAACCCCTTCACTGCTGGGCATAATACACATGTGGTGCACAGCGTCATTTAGTGGCCTTCTAATTACCAAAAAGCAATGCCAAAGCCATATATGTCTGCTATTTCTGAACAAAGAGGATCCCAGAGAAGCATTTACAACCATTTGTGCCATAATTGCACAAACTGTTTGTAAATAATTTCAGTGAGAAACCTAAAGTTTGTGACAAAATTTGTGAAAAAGTGAACGATTTTTTTTATTTGCTCGCATTTGGCAGTGAAATGGAGGCATGAAATATACCAAAATGGGCATAAATCAATACTTTGGGTTGTCTTCTAAAAAAAAATATAGACATGTCAAGGGATATTCAGAGATTCCGGACAGATATCAGTGTTCCAATGTAACTAGAGCTAATTTTGAAAAAAAGTGGTTTGGAAATAGCAAAGTGCTACTTGTATTTATTGCCCTATAACTTGCAAAAAAAGCAAAGATCGTGTAAACATTGGGTATTTCTAAACTCAGGACAAAATTTAGAAACTATTTAGCATGGGTGTTTTTTGGTGGTCGTAGATGTGTAACAGATTTTTGGGGTCAAAGTTAGAAAAAGTGTGTTTTTTTCAATTTTTTCCTCATATTTTATAAAAAATTTTTATAGTAAATTATAAGATATGATGAAAATAATGGTATCTTTAGAAAGTCCATTTAATGGCGAGAAAAACGGTATATAATATGTGTGGGTACAGTAAATGAGTAAGAGTAAAATTACAGCTAAACACAAACACCGCAGAAATGTAAAAATAGCCATTGTCATTAAGGGTAAGAAAATTGAAAAATGGTCCGGTCATTAAGGGGTTAAAGTCTGAATAATGCACATGAGTATAAAAATGCAAATGATCTTGTGTCTGCTGGTGAAATCCTTTCATTTCTGTTTTCAAATGACAAGTTGATCCGTGTTGTAAAACAACTTTGCAGTATACTTTCATTATTTTCTTTGCCCCCGTTTAATGTAGTTTTTACACTAACAATTTTGGCTTTTATAATTTTCAGAACTTCAAATTATTTCTATAATTGGCTTTGTCAGCTGAAGACTCAAGTTCAAATTGGTTCCTCCAAATAATACTAGTGGTGGTTGGCGTTACAGCAAACTAGATGTTGATTTGTTTTTAATGGATATTAAACAGTATAACAGTGTTACATACCCCAACTGTCCCGATTTTTGCGGGACAGTCACGATTTTAGGGGTCTGTCACGCTGTCCCGGGTTGCTAGCCATCTGTCCCGCATTGCCCCATGCATTAAAAAAACATAATTTATGTAAGAACTTACCTGATAAATTCATTTCTTTCATATTAACAAGAGTCCATGAGCTAGTGACGTATGGGATATACATTCCTACCAGGAGGGGCAAAGTTTCCCAAACCTTAAAATGCCTATAAATACACCCCTCACCACACCCACAAATCAGTTTAACGAATAGCCAAGAAGTGGGGTGATAAGAAAAAAAGTGCGAAGCATATAAAATAAGGAATTGGAATAATTGTGCTTTATACAAAAAAATCATAACCACCACAAAAAAGGGTGGGCCTCATGGACTCTTGTTAATATGAAAGAAATGAATTTATCAGGTAAGTTCTTACATAAATTATGTTTTCTTTCATGTAATTAACAAGAGTCCATGAGCTAGTGACGTATGGGATAATGACTACCCAAGATGTGGATCTTTCCACACAAGAGTCACTAGAGAGGGAGGGATAAAATAAAGACAGCCAATTCCTGCTGAAAATAATCCACACCCAAAATAAAGTTTAACAAAAAACATAAGCAGAAGATTCAAACTGAAACCGCTGCCTGAAGAACTTTTCTACCAAAAACTGCTTCAGAAGAAGAAAATACATCAAAATGGTAGAATTTAGTAAAAGTATGCAAAGAGGACCAAGTTGCTGCTTTGCAGATCTGGTCAACCGAAGCTTCATTCCTAAACGCCCAGGAAGTAGATACTGACCTAGTAGAATGAGCTGTAATTCTTTGAGGCGGAATTTTACCCGACTCAACATAGGCAAGATGAATTAAAGATTTCAACCAAGATGCCAAAGAAATGGCAGAAGCTTTCTGGCCTTTCCTAGAACCGGAAAAGATAACAAATAGACTAGAAGTCTTACGGAAAGATTTCGTAGCTTCAACATAATATTTCAAAGCTCTAACAACATCCAAAGAATGCAATGATTTCTCCTTAGAATTCTTAGGATTAGGACATAATGAAGGAACCACAATTTCTCTACTAATGTTGTTGGAATTCACAACTTTAGGTAAAAATTCAAAAGAAGTTCGCAACACCGCCTTATCCTGATGAAAAATCAGAAAAGGAGACTCACACGAAAGAGCAGATAATTCAGAAACTCTTCTAGCAGAAGAGATGGCCAAAAGGAACAAAACTTTCCAAGAAAGTAATTTAATGTCCAATGAATGCATAGGTTCAAACGGAGGAGCTTGAAGAGCTCCCAGAACCAAATTCAAACTCCAAGGAGGAGAAATTGACTTAATGACAGGTTTTATACGAACCAAAGCTTGTACAAAACAATGAATATCAGGAAGAATAGCAATCTTTCTGTGAAAAAGAACAGAAAGAGCGGAGATTTGTCCTTTCAAAGAACTTGCGGACAAACCCTTATCTAAACCATCCTGAAGAAACTGTAAAATTCTCGGTATTCTAAAAGAATGCCAAGAAAAATGATGAGAAAGACACCAAGAAATATAAGTCTTCCAGACTCTATAATATATCTCTCGAGATACAGATTTACGAGCCTGTAACATAGTATTAATCACGGAGTCAGAGAAACCTCTATGACCAAGAATCAAGCGTTCAATCTCCATACCTTTAAATTTAAGGATTTCAGATCCGGATGGAAAAAAGGACCTTGTGACAGAAGGTCTGGTCTTAACGGAAGAGTCCATGGCTGGCAAGATGCCATCCGGACAAGATCCGCATACCAAAACCTGTGAGGCCATGCCGGAGCTATTAGCAGAACAAACGAGCATTCCCTCAGAATCTTGGAGATTACTCTTGGAAGAAGAACTAGAGGCGGAAAGATATAGGCAGGATGATACTTCCAAGGAAGTGATAATGCATCCACTGCCTCCGCCTGAGGATCCCGGGATCTGGACAGATACCTGGGAAGTTTCTTGTTTAGATGAGAGGCCATCAGATCTATCTCTGGAAGCCCCCACAATTGAACAATCTGAAGAAATACCTCTGGGTGAAGAGACCATTCGCCCGGATGCAACGTTTGGCGACTGATATAATCCGCTTCCCAATTGTCTACACCTGGGATATGAACCGCAGAGATTAGACAGGAGCTGGATTCCGCCCAAACCAAAATTCGAGATACTTCTTTCATAGCCAGAGGACTGTGAGTCCCTCCTTGATGATTGATGTATGCCACAGTTGTGACATTGTCTGTCTGAAAACAAATGAACGATTCTCTCTTCAGAAGAGGCCAAAACTGAAGAGCTCTGAAAACTGCACGGAGTTCCAAGATATTGATCGGTAATCTCACCTCCTGAGATTCCCAAACTCCTTGTGCCGTCAGAGATCCCCACACAGCTCCCCAACCTGTGAGACTTGCATCTGTTGAAATTACAGTCCAGGTCGGAAGAACAAAAGAAGCCCCCTGAATTAAACGATGGTGATCTGTCCACCACGTTAGAGAGTGCCAAACAATCGGTTTTAAAGATATTAATTGATATATCTTCGTGTAATCCCTGCACCATTGGTTCAGCATACAGAGCTGAAGAGGTCGCATGTGAAAACGAGCAAAGGGGATCGCGTCCGATGCAGCAGTCATAAGACCTAGAATTTCCATGCATAAGGCTACCGAAGGGAATGATTGAGACTGAAGGTTTCGACAGGCTGTAATCAATTTTAGACGTCTCTTGTCTGTTAAAGACAAAGTCATGGACACTGAATCTATCTGGAAACCCAGAAAGGTTACCCTTGTTTGAGGAATCAAAGAACTTTTTGGTAAATTGATCCTCCAACCATGATCTTGAAGAAACAACACAAGTCGATTCGTATGAGACTCTGCTAAATGTAAAGACGGAGCAAGTACCAAGATATCGTCCAAATAAGGAAATACCACAATACCCTGTTCTCTGATTACAGACAGAAGGGCACCGAGAATCTTTGTGAAAATTCTTGGAGCTGTAGCAAGGCCAAACGGTAGAGCCACAAATTGGTAAATGAATTACCCAATTTATCCCATTCCTTAGCAATTACTGCAGAAATAGCATTAGGAACAGGAAAGACTTCTGGAATAACCGCAGGAGCTTTAAAAACCTTATCCAAACGTATAGAATTAGTATCAAGAGGACTAGAATCCTCTATTTCTAAAGCAATTAGTACTTCTTTAAGTAAAGAGCGAATAAATTCCATCTTAAATAAATATGAAGATTTATCAGCATCAATCTCTGAGACAGAATCCTCTGAACCAGAAGAGTCCAAAGAATCAGAATGATGGTGTTCATTTAAAAATTCATCTGTAGAGAGAGAAGATTTAAAAGACTTTTTACGTTTACTAGAAGGAGAAATAACAGACAAAGCCTTCTTTATGGATTCAGAAACAAAATCTCTTATGTTATCAGGAACATTCTGCACCTTAGATGTTGAGGGAACTGCAACAGGCAATGGTACATCACTAAAGGAAATATTATCTGCTTTAACAAGTTTGTCATGACAATTATTACAAACAACAGCTGGAGGAATAGCTACCAAAAGTTTACAGCAGATACACTTAGCTTTGGTAGATCCAGCAGGCAGTGGTTTTCCTGTAGTATCTTCTGGCTCAGATGCAACGTGAGACATCTTGCAATATGTAAGAGAAAAAACAACATATAAAGCAAAATAGATCAAATTCCTTATAAGACAGTTTCAGGAATGGGAAAAAAATGCCAAACATCAAGCTTCTAGCAACCAGAAGCAAATGAAAAATGAGACTGAAATAATGTGGAGACAAAAGCGACGCCCATATTTTTTGGCGCCAAATAAGACGCCCACATTATTTGGCGCCTAAATGCTTTTGGCGCCAAAAATGACGCCACATCCGGAACGCCGACATTTTTGGCGCAAAATAACGTCAAAAATGACGCAACTTCCGGCGACACGTATGACGCCGGAAACGGAAAAGAATTTTTGCGCCAAAAAAGTCCGCGCCAAGAATGATGAAGCATTTTCAGCCCCCGCGAGCCTAACAGCCCACAGGGAAAAAAGTCAAATTTTTGAGGTAAGAAAAAATATGATAATTTAAAGCATAATCCCAAATATGAAACTGACTGTCTGGAAATAAGGAAAGTTGAACATTCTGAGTCAAGGCAAATAAATGTTTGAATACATATATTTAGAACTTTATAAATAAAGTGCCCAACCATAGCTTAGAGTGTCACAGAAAATAAGACTTACTTACCCCAGGACACTCATCTACATGTTTGTAGAAAGCCAAACCAGTACTGAAACGAGAATCAGTAGAGGAAATGGTAAATATAAGAGTATATCGTCGATCTGAAAAGGGAGGTAAGAGATGAATCTCTACGACCGATAACAGAGAACCTTATGAAATAGACCCCGTAGAAGGAGATCACTGCATTCAATAGGCAATACTCTCCTCACATCCCTCTGACATTCACTGCACGCTGAGAGGAAAACCGGGCTCCAACTTGCTGGGGAGCGCATATCAACGTAGAATCTAGCACAAACTTACTTCACCACCTCCCTTGGAGGCAAAGTTTGTAAAAACTGATTTGTGGGTGTGGTGAGGGGTGTATTTATAGGCATTTTAAGGTTTGGGAAACTTTGCCCCTCCTGGTAGGAATGTATATCCCATACGTCACTAGCTCATGGACTCTTGTTAATTACATGAAAGAAAAAATATTTTTTTTTAAATTCTATTGGGCACATACTCAGAAGCAGCTGGCTTTTCTCTCCCATGGTTATATACCTTTTAGATTCCTTGTGGAAAAGTAATGGTGTGTGGGTTAAGCAGGAGTAGGAAGGCTGTATACCCTCTGACCTCAGGTAATGGTGACCTCTAACCCCTGGTGATAATATTAGCATGCCTTCAGTTTTATACGATGAGCAGTGCTAACACCAGGGTAACAAACAGTGGCAGCCTCAGACTGCCAGCTAATGTGCTTGCCAACCCCAGGACCCCATACAATGAGTTACATATACCCATATATGATGTAGTGTGTGTGTCTATCTGTATCTATAAGTGTGTATGTGTGTGTATCTGCATGTATAAGTGTAAGCTGTGTAGTGTGTATCTGCATGTATAAGTGTATCCTATGTAGTGTGTGTGTCTGCATGTATAAATGTAAGCTATGAAGTGTGTGTATCTGCATGTATAAGTGTAAACTATGTTGTGGGTGTGTATCTACACGTGTAAGTGTATACTATGTAGTGTGTATCTGCATGTATAAGTGTATGCTATGTAGTGTGTGTGTATATCTGCATGTATAAGTGTATACTATTTAGTGTGTGTATCTGCATGTAAAAGTGTAAGCTATGTAGTGTGTGTGTGTATCTGCATGTACAAGTGTATGCGATGTAGTGTGTGTGTGTATCTTTATGTGTAAGTGTATGCTATGTAGTGTGTGTGTGTATCTGCATGTATAAGTGTATGATATGTAGTGTGTGTCTGTATATGTAAGTGTATGCTATGTAGTGTGTGTGTGTATCTACATGTATAAGTGTATGCTATGTATTGTGTGTGTGTGTATCTGCATGTATAAGTGTATGATATGTAGTGTGTATCAGCATGTGTAAGTGTATGCTATGTAGTGTGTTACTGTGCATTTTTGCTAACGTTAAAGGCCAGAATCTAGAATATTAATGAGGAAAGCAAAGAGCAGTTTTAAAGAATCTATTATTAAATATCTATTACGATAAAAATATTTAGCACTGTCTCTGCAAAGGTTAATTTAATACAGAGCTCACATAGCTATACCAGTGGTTTGAGATTGTGTTTGATTTGCTGCCTAACGGCTAGATTTAGAGTTCTGCGGCCAAAGGGGTGCGTTAGCTACGCATGCTTTTTTTCTCCCGCACCTTTTCAATACCGCTGGTATTTAGAGTTCACAGAATGGCTGCGTTAGGCTCCAAAAAGGGAGCGTACAGGCATATTTACCGCCACTGCAACTCTGGATACCAGCGTTGCTTACGGACGCGGCCAGCTTCAAAAACGTGCTTGTGCACGATTCCCCCATAGAAAACAATGGGGCTGTTTGAGCTGAAAAAAAACCTAACACCTGCAAAAAAGCAGCGTTCAGCTCCTAACGCAGCCCCATTGTTTGCTATGCGGAAACACCTCCTAAGTCTGCACCTAACACCCTAACATGAACCCCGAGTCTAAACACCCCTAACCTTACACTTATTAACCCCTAATCTGCCGCCCCCTGCATATTATTATTAACCCCTAATCTGCCGCTCCGTACACCGCTGCCACCTACATTATAGCTATGTACCCCTAATCTGCTGCGCCTAACACCGCTGACCCCTATATTATATTTATTAACCCCTAATCTTCCCCCCTCAACGTCGCCCCCACCTGCCTACACTTATTAACCCCTAATCTGCCGAGCGAACCGCACCGCTACTATAATAAAGTTATTAACCCCTAATCCGCCTCACTCCCGCCTCAATAACCCTATAATAAATAGTATTAACCCCTAATCTGCCCTCCCTAACATCGCCGACACCTAACTTCAATTATCAACCCCTAATCTGCTGACCGAATCTCGCCGCTACTGTAATAAATGGATTAACCCCTAAAGCTAAGTCTAACACTAACACCCCCCTAAGTTAAATATAATTTAAATCTAACTAAATAAATTAACTCTTATTAAATAAATTATTCCTATTTAAAGCTAAATACTTACCTGTAAAATAAACCCTAATATAGCTAAAATATAAATTATAATTATATTATAGCTATTTTAGGATTTATATTTATTTTACAGGTAACTTTGTATTTATTTTAACCAGGTACAATAGCTATTAAATAGTTAAGAACTATTTAATAGCAAAAATAGTTAAAATAATTACAAAATTACCTGTAAAATAAATCCTAACCTAAGTTACAATTAAACCTAACACTACACTATCAATAAATTAATTAAATAAAATACCTACAATTATCTACAATTAAACCTAACACTACACTATCAATAAATTAATTAAATACAATATCTACAAATAAATACAATGAAATAAACTAACTAAAGTACAAAAAATAAAAAAATATTAACAAACGTTAGAAAAATATTACAACAATTTTAAACTAATTACACCTACTCTAAGCCCCCTAATAAAATAACAAAGCCCCCCAAAATAAAAAAATGCCCTACCCTATTCTAAATTAAAAAAGTACAAAGCTCTTTTACCTTACCAGCCCTGAACAGGGCCCTTTGCGGGGCATGCCCCAAAGAATTCAGCTCTTTTGCCTGTAAAAAAAACACATACAATACCCCCCCCCCCAACATTACAACCCACCACCCACATACCCCTAATCTAACCCAAACCCCCCTTAAATAAACCTAACACTAAGCCCCTGAAGATCTTCCTACCTTATCTTCACCATACCAGGTTCACCGATCCGTCCTCGGAAGTCTTGATCCAAGCCTCGGAAGTGTTGATCCAAGCCCAAGCGGGGGGCTGAAGAGTGACGTCCATCCTCCGGCTGAAGTCTGGATCCAAGCGGCGGCTGAAGAAATCCATCATCGGGCTGAAGTCGGAAGTCTATCATCGGGGTGAAGTCTTCTATCAAGCAGCATCTTCAATCTTCTTTCTTCCGGAGCGGAGCCATCCTCTTCCCAGCCGACGCGGATCCATCCTCTTCTAACGACACCTACTAGCCGAATGACGGTTCCTTTAAATGACGTCATCCAAGATGGCGTCCGTCGAATTCCGATTGGCTGATAGGATTCTATCAGCCAATCGGAATTAAGGTAGGAAAATTCTGATTGGCTGATGGAATTATATATTATATTACTATATTTATTATAGTAGCGGTCCGCTCGGCAGATTACGGGTTAATAAGTGTAGGCAGGTGGAGGCGACGTTGAGGGGGGCAGATTAGAGGTTAATAAATATAATATAGAGGTCGGCGGTGTTAGGCGCAGCAGATTAGGGGTACATAGCTATAATGTAGGTGGCAGCGGTGTACGGAGCAGCAGATTAGGGGTTAATAATAATATGCAGGGGTCAGCGATAGCGGGGGCGGCAGATTAGGGGTTAATAAATATAATATAGGGGTCGGCGGTGTTAGGGGCAGCAGATTAGGGGTTCATAGGGATAATGTAGGTGGCAGCAATGTGCGGTCGGCAGATTAGGGGTTAACATTTCTCCAACATAGGTGTGTCCGGTCCACGGCGTCATCCTTACTTGTGGGATATTCTCTTCCCCAACAGGAAATGGCAAAGAGCCCAGCAAAGCTGGTCACATGATCCCTCCTAGGCTCCGCCTTCCCCAGTCATTCTCTTTGCCGTTGTACAGGCAACATCTCCACGGAGATGGCTTAGAGTTTTTTGGTGTTTAAATGTAGTTTTTATTCTTCAATCAATAGTTTGTTATTTTAAAATAGTGCTGGTATGTACTATTTACTCTGAAACAGAAAAGAGATGAAGATTTCTGTTTGTAAGAGGAAAATGATTTTAGCAGCCGTTACTAAAATCGATGGCTGTTTCCACACAGGACTGTTGAGAGGAATTAACTTCAGTTGGGGGAAACAGTGAGCAGACTTTTGCTGCTTGAGGTATGACACATTTCTAACAAGACTTGGTAATGCTGGAAGCTGTCATTTTCCTATGGGATCCGGTAAGCCATTTTTATTAAATAAGAATAAAGGGCTTTACAAGGGCTTTAAAGACTGGTAGACATTTTTCTGGGCTAAAACGATTGATTTATAAGCATTTTTAATACTTCATAGCTTTGAGGAGTTATTTTATTCTTGGGAATTATGTAAAATAACCGGCAGGCACTGTATTGGACACCTTTTTCACTGGGGGCCTTCTCTAATCATAGGCAGAGCCTCATTTTCGCGCCTCTATTGCGCAGTTGTTTTTGGGAAGCAAGGCATGCAGATGCATGTGTGAGGAGCTCAGATACATAGAAAAAGCTTACTGAAGGCGTCATTTGGTATCGTATTCCCCTTTGGGCTTGGTTGGGTCTCAGCAAAGCAGATACCAGGGACTGTATAGGGGTTAAATATAAAAACGGCTCCGGTTCCGTTATTTTAAGAGTTAAAGCTTTCAAATTTGGTGTGCAATACTTTTAAGGCTTTAAGACACTGTGGTGAAATTTTGGTGAATTTTGAATAATTCCTTCATACTTTTTCACATTTTCAGTAATAAAGTGTGTTCAGTTTAAAATTTAAAGTGACAGTAACGGTTTTATTTTAAAACGTTTTTTGTACTTTGTTATCAAGTTTATGCCTGTTTAACATGTCTGAACTATCAGATAGACTATGTTCTGTATGTGAGGAAGCCAAGGTTCCTTCTCATTTAAATAGATGTGATTTATGTGACACAAAATTTAGAGAAAATGATGCCCAAGATGATTCCTCAAGTGAGGGGAGTAAGCATGGTACTGCATCATCCCCTCCTTCGTCTACGCCAGTCTTGCCCACACAGGAGGCCCCTAGTACATCTAGTGCGCCAATACTCCTTACTATGCAACAATTAACGGCTGTAATGGATAATTCTATCAAAAACATTTTAGCCAAAATGCCCACTTATCAGCGAAAGCGCGACTGCTCTGTTTTAGAAAATACTGAAGAGCATGAGGACGCTGATGATAATGGTTCTGAAATGCCCCTACACCAGTCTGAGGGGGCCAGGGAGGTTTTGTCTGAGGGAGAAATTTCAGATTCAGGGAAAATTTCTCAACAAGCTGAACCTGATGTGATTACATTCAAATTTAAATTGGAACATCTCCGCGCTCTGCTTAAGGAGGTGTTATCTACTCTGGATGATTGTGAGAATTTGGTCATTCCAGAGAAATTATGTAAGATGGACAAGTTCCTAGAGGTCCCGGGGCCCCCCGAAGCTTTTCCTATACCCAAGCGGGTGGCGGACATTGTAAACAAAGAATGGGAAAGGCCCGGCATACCTTTTGTCCCTCCCCCTATATTTAAGAAATTGTTTCCTATGGTCGACCCCAGAAAGGACTTATGGCAGACAGTCCCCAAGGTCGAGGGGGCGGTTTCTACTCTAAACAAACGCACTACTATCCCTATAGAAGATAGTTGTGCTTTCAAAGATCCTATGGATAAAAAATTAGAGGGTTTGCTTAAAAAGATGTTTGTTCAGCAAGGTTACCTTCTACAACCAATTTCATGCATGGTTCCTGTCACTACAGCAGCGTGTTTCTGGTTCGATGAACTAGAAAAGTCGCTCAATAAAGATTCTTCTTATGAGGAGATTATGGACAGAATTCATGCTCTCAAATTGGCTAACTCTTTTACTTTAGACGCCACTTTGCAATTGGCTATATTAGCGGCGAAAAATTCAGGGTTTGCTATTGTGGCGCGCAGAGCGCTTTGGCTAAAATCTTGGTCAGCGGATGCGTCTTCCAAGAACAAATTGCTTAACATACCTTTCAAGGGGAAAACGCTGTTTGACCCTGACTTGAAAGAGATTATTTCTGATATCACTGGGGGTAAGGGCCACGCCCTTCCTCAGGATAGGTCTTTCAAGGCTAAAAATAAACCAAATTTTCGTCCCTTTCACAGAAACGGACCAGCCCCAAGTGCTACATCCTCTAAGCAAGAGGGTAATACTTCTCAAACCAAGCCAGCCTGGAGGCCAATGCAAGGCTGGAACAAAGGTAAGCAGGCCAAGAAACCTGCCACTGCTACCAAGACAGCATGAGATGTTGGCCCCCGATCCGGGACCGGATCTGGTGGGGGGCAGACTTTCTCTCTTCGCTCAGGCTTGGGCAAGAGATGTTCTGGATCCTTGGGCGCTAGAAATAGTCTCCCAAGGTTATCTTCTGGAATTCAAGGAGCTTCCCCCAAGGGGGAGGTTCCACAGGTCTCAATTGTCTTCAGACCACATAAAAAGACAGGCATTCTTACATTGTGTAGAAGACCTGTTAAAAATGGGAGTGATTCATCCTGTTCCATTAGGAGAACAAGGGATGGGATTCTACTCCAATCTGTTCATAGTTCCCAAAAAAGAGGGAACATTCAGACCAATCTTAGATCTCAAGATCCTAAACAAGTTTCTCAAGGTTCCATCGTTCAAAATGGAAACCATTCGGACAATTCTTCCTTCCATCCAGGAAGGTCAATTCATGACCACGGTGGATTTAAAGGATGCGTATCTACATATTCCTATCCACAAGGAACATCATCGGTTCCTAAGGTTCGCCTTTCTGGACAAGCATTACCAGTTTGTGGCACTTCCATTCGGATTAGCCACTGCTCCAAGAATTTTCACAAAGGTACTAGGGTCCCTTCTAGCGGTGCTACGACCAAGGGGCATTGCAGTAGTACCTTACTTGGACGACATACTGATTCAAGCGTCGTCCCTACCACAAGCAAAGGCTCATACGGACATTGTCCTGGCCTTTCTCAGATCTCACGGGTGGAAAGTGAACGTAGAAAAAAGTTCTCTATCTCCGTCAACAAGAGTTCCCTTCTTGGGAACAATAATAGACTCCTTAGAAATGAGGATTTTTCTGACAGAGGCCAGAAAATCAAAACTTCTAAGCTCTTGTCAAGTACTTCATTCTGTTCTTCTTCCTTCCACAGCACAGTGCATGGAAGTAATAGGTTTGATGGTCGCGGCAATGGACATAGTTCCTTTTGCGCGAATTCATCTGAGACCATTACAACTGTGCATGCTCAGTCAGTGGAATGGGGATTATACAGACTTGTCTCCGACGATTCAAGTAGATCAGAGGACCAGAGATTCACTCCGTTGGTGGCTGACCCTGGACAACCTGTCACAGGGGATGAGCTTCCGCAGACCAGAGTGGGTCATTGTCACGACCGACGCCAGTCTGGTAGGCTGGGGCGCGGTCTGGGAACCCCTGAAAGCTCAGGGTCTTTGGTCTCGGGAAGAATCTCTTCTCCCGATAAACATTCTGGAACTGAGAGCGATATTCAATGCTCTCAAGGCTTGGCCTCAGCTAGCAAAGGCCAAATTCATACGGTTTCAATCAGACAACATGACGACTGTTGCGTATATCAACCATCAGGGGGGAACAAGGAGTTCCCTGGCGATGGAAGAAGTGACCAAAATCATTCAATGGGCGGAGACTCACTCCTGCCACTTGTCTGCAATCCACATCCCAGGCGTGGAAAATTGGGAAGCGGATTTTCTGAGTCGTCAGACATTTCATCCGGGGGAGTGGGAACTCCATCCGGAAATCTTTGCCCAAATAACTCAATTGTGGGGCATTCCAGACATGGATCTGATGGCCTCTCGTCAGAACTTCAAGGTTCCTTGCTACGGGTCCAGATCCAGGGATCCCAAGGCGACTCTAGTAGATGCACTAGTAGCACCTTGGACCTTCAACCTAGCTTATGTATTCCCACCGTTTCCTCTCATCCCCAGGCTGGTAGCCAGGATCAATCAGGAGAGGGCATCGGTGATCTTGATAGCTCCTGCGTGGCCACGCAGGACTTGGTATGCAGACCTGTTGAATATGTCATCGGCTCCACCATGGAAGCTACCTTTGAGACAGGACCTTCTTGTTCAAGGTCCGTTCGAACATCCGAATCTGGTTTCACTCCAACTGACTGCTTGGAGATTGAACGCTTGATTTTATGAAAGCGAGGGTTCTCAGATTCTGTCATTGATACTCTTGTTCAGGCCAGAAAGCCTGTAACTAGAAAAATCTACCATAAAATATGGAAAAAATATATCTGTTGGTGTGAATCTAAAGGATTACCATGGAACAAGATAAAAATTCCTAAGATTCTATCCTTTCTTCAAGAAGGTTTGGAGAAAGGATTATCTGCAAGTTCTTTGAAGGGACAGATTTCTGCCTTATCTGTTTTACTTCACAAAAAGCTGGCGGCTGTGCCAGATGTTCAGGCTTTTGTTCAGGCTCTGGTTAGAATCAAGCCTGTTTACAAACCTTTGACTCCTCCTTGGAGTCTCAATTTAGTTCTTTCAGTTCTTCAGGGGGTTCCGTTTGAGCCCCTACATTCCGTTGATATCAAGTTATTATCTTGGAAAGTTTTGTTTTTGGTTGCAATTTCTTCTGCTAGAAGAGTTTCAGAGTTATCTGCTCTGCAGTGTTCTCCTCCTTATCTGGTGTTCCATGCAGATAAGGTGGTTTTGCGTACTAAACCTGGTTTTCTTCCGAAGGTTGTTTCTAACAAAAACATTAACCAGGAGATAGTCGTGCCTTCTTTGTGTCCGAATCCAGTTTCAAAGAAGGAACGTTTGTTGCACAATTTGGATGTAGTTCGTGCTCGAAAATTCTATTTAGATGCTACAAAGGATTTCAGACAAACATCTTCCTTGTTTGTTGTTTATTCTGGTAAAAGGAGAGGTCAAAAAGCAACTTCTACCTCTCTATCTTTTTGGCTTAAAAGCATCATCAGATTAGCTTATGAGACTGCCGGACGGCAGCCTCCTGAAAGAATCACAGCTCATTCCACTAGGGCCGTGGCTTCCACATGGGCCTTTAAGAACGAGGCTTCTGTTGATCAGATATGTAAGGCAGCGACTTGGTCTTCACTGCACACTTTTACCAAATTTTACAAATTTGATACTTTTGCTTCTTCTGAGGCTATTTTTGGGAGAAAGGTTTTGCAAACCGTGGTGCCTTCCATCTAGGTGACCTGATTTGCTCCCTCCCATCATCCGTGTCCTAAAGCTTTGGTATTGGTTCCCACAAGTAAGGATGATGCCGT
Source organism: Bombina bombina (assembly GCF_027579735.1). NCBI lineage: Eukaryota > Metazoa > Chordata > Amphibia > Anura > Bombinatoridae > Bombina > Bombina bombina. The sequence goes on from NC_069502.1 coordinate 407,585,834, forward strand.
GGACCGGACACACCTATGTTGGAGAAAACAGAATTTATGTTTACCTGATAAATTACTTTCTCCAACGGTGTGTCCGGTCCACGGCCCGCCCTGGTTTTTTAATCAGGTCTGATGATTTAATTTCTCTAACTACAGTCACCACGGTATCATATGATTTCTCCTATGCAAATATTCCTCCTTTACGTCGGTCGAATGACTGGGGAAGGCGGAGCCTAGGAGGGATCATGTGACCAGCTTTGCTGGGCTCTTTGCCATTTCCTGTTGGGGAAGAGAATATCCCACAAGTAAGGATGACGCCGTGGACCGGACACACCGTTGGAGAAAGTAATTTATCAGGTAAACATAAATTCTGTTTTTTTAATAGAGTGGCGGCGATGTGGGGGGACCTCGGTTTAGGGGTACATAGGTAGTTTATGGGTGTTAGTGTACTTTAGAGCACAGTAGTTAAGAGCTTTATAAACCGGCGTTATCCCAGAAAGCTCTTAACTACTGTTTTTTTTTCTGCGGCTGGAGTTTTGTCGTTAGATTTCTAACGCTCACTTCAGCCACGACTCTAAATACCGGCGTTAGAAAGATCCCATTGAAAAGATAGGATACGCAATTGACGTAAGGGGATCTGCGGTATGGAAAAGTAGCGGCTGCAAAGTGAGCGTTAGACCCTTTCCTGACTGACTCCAAATTCCAGAGGGCAGTAAAAACCAGCGTTAGGAGCCTCTAACGCTGGTTTTGACGGCTACCGCCCAACTCTAAATCTAGCCGTAAGAGTATTAAAAGATATGACTTTATTTAGAATTTTACTTTGGTCTTTTGATTTTTTAAGCCCCGCCCCTGCCCACCACATTTCAAATTTATACTGCGGGGGGGTCCCTCTTTTGAATTTTGAAATGTTGGGAGGTATGGTGTAATATAAAATGTGTAGTTGTTCCACTTTGAAATATACTTTCATTATTTATTTTGTTCCCTTTTCCTGTAATTTAACTCTAAAAATGGTTGGTTTTCTAAATTGCACTGAGTTTGTTTAACGTAATGGGCACTACCATGTTTAAACCTAAGTTGCACTTTATCTATTTCTCCTGCTAAAGACAATTAGAGACATTATATAAAACAGGCAATAAAAGAGATTACCCCAAAAAAAGGAATCCACATAGCTTGGTTTGCTGTACAAACAGATATAAATAGAAAACTAGTTCAACCATGGAGGTGCCCATTACTTTATAGAAACTAAACTTTTACGCTTATATTTTCATTATTTGAACAACTAATAGAATAATATTAAGATGTATTTATACAATTATGAGGCTAATTTTTGCTTTCAATACATCATGTCTAGCATGTATTTGATGTTTAATATCTCTTTAAATATGTTTAGATTTCGCTAATATGTTATTCAATAGCAAGACAACAGAGATTTCTTATAATAACAAGGTGTTTACTATCCCTTTAACCTGCACAACACTTTTGGGGTTTTAAACTACGCTATTTGTGTTCTTATACTGTTACAAATAAAGTTGACCCAACACGAGATCATCCAGCACGTGCATTTGTGTTATTGCTTAAGAACCTTAAGTTCAGTTTTTTAATATCCCCTGTTGTGTTTAATGTTTTTATAATCCCCGGCCGGAATCCCACAAACACAGCAACAAATGGCCTATTGCATTGGCCTGGAGTCAGCTGTCATTGCAGGTAGCATCAATCTAGCCAAGGTCAAATGTGGCTCTAATCATTTAAGCTTTACAAAGTATGTTTCATTCTGTCCCATATTGTACTGAAAATGTATATGTTATGACCTCTTGCAGTTGTCAAAACAAATATGATTAGAGATAGCATAGTTTAATTATTCTTATTAAGCGCTGCAGAATCTGTTGGCACTCTACAAATAACCGATAATAATAGCGTCATGCATCCATTTGTTTTAGAAATGTTGCTAAGATCATTGTACTGTAGTAAGCTGGAGTGATGGGATATTTTTTATTAATAGCAGTATAGCAATAATGTATTGTACAGTATGTATATACTTGTGTTTATTCAGCATTTTGTATTTGTAATTATATGTCTCTTTCTTATCAGGCCCCATTCAATAATAATCCTGCCTCACCTACACATCCGTTACCTCACCTTATTTACAAACTGCAGGTCGCCATTGACTAATCATCCCGCCTCTCCTACACAGCCCATTTCCTCACCTTTTTTACAAACTGCAGGTCACTATTCACTAATAATGCCGCCTCTCCTACACATCAGTACCCACACCTTATTTACAATCTGCAGGTCACCAATCATCCTGCCTCTCCTACACATTAGTTTTCTCACCTTATTTACAAACTGCATGTCACTAATCAGTGATCACTAATCATCCAGCCTCTCATACACATTAGTTACCTCACCTTATTTACAAACATGCAGGTCACTAATAACGCTGCCTCTCCTACACATTAGGTCCCTCACCTTATTTACAAACTGCAGGTCACGAATTACTAATGATCCCGCCTCTCCTACATATCCATTACCTCACCTTATTTACAAACTGCAGGTCACTAATCACTAATAATGCCGCCTCTCCTACATATCCATTACCTCACCTTATTTACAAACTGCAGGTCGCTAATCACTAATAATGCCGCCTCTCCTACACATCTATTACCTCACCTTATTTACAAACTGCAGGTCACTAATCACTAATAATGCCGCCTCTCCTACACGTCTGTTACCTCACCTTATTTACAAACTGCAGGTCACTAATCACTAATAATGCCGCCTCTCCTACACATCCATTACCTCGCCTTATTTACAAACTGCAGGTCACTAATCACTAATAATCCCGCCTCTTCTACACATTAGGTCTCTCACCTTATTTACAATATGCAGGTCACTAATCATCCTGCCTCTCCTACATGTCAGTTCCCTCAAAATATTTACAAACTGCAGACTACTAATCTCCTACACATTAGCTCCCTGACTTTATTTACAAACTGCAGACTACTAATCTCCTACACATCATAACTGCAGGTCACCGTTCACTAATAATGTCACCTCTTACACATCAGTACCCTCTCCTGATTTACAAACTGCAGGTCACCATTCACTAATCATAGCGCCTCTTCTACACATCAGTACCCTCACCTTATTTACAATATGTATGTTTTTTGGTAATCTGTGTTTCTTTATAGACGGGAATGTTGTGGTTTAAACTAGGTGTGAGGAAGTTGAATAGCTTATTCTCCAGATATCTTTTGGCTGGTAGCTGATTTTACTGACCACCTGGCTAAAATTTTAGCTAAAGCTATATAATATTAAAAATGTTTAATTTTTATTGCACAGATTATCATTAAATACATGAGCTTGAATAGGAAATATAGTCATTTGACAAGGTTAGAAATAAAACATTTTTCTCTTGTTAAGTGTATCCAGTCCACGGATCATCCATTACTTGTGGTATATTCTCCTTCCCAACAGGAAGTTGCAAGAGGATCACCCACAGCAGAGCTGCTATATAGCTCCTCCCCTCACTGCCATATCCAGTCATTCTCTTGCAACTCTCAACAAAGATGGACGTAGTAAGAGGAGAGTGGTGTAATATAGTTAGTTTTTTAACTTCAATCAAAAGTTTATTTTTAAATGGTACCGGAGTGTACTGTTTCATCTCAGGCAGCATTAGAAGAAGAATCTGCCTGTGATTTCTATGATCTTAGCAGAAGTAACTAAGATCCATTGCTGTTCTCACATATTCTGAGGAGTGAGGTAACTTCAGAGAGGGAATGGCGTGCAGGTTTTCCTGCAGTAAGGTATATGCAGTTAATATTTTTCTAGGGATGGAATTTGCTAGAAAATGCTGCTGATACCGGATTAATGTAAGTAAAGCCTTAAATGCAGTGATAGCGACTGGTATCAGGCTTATTACTAGAGATACATACTCTTATAAAAGTGTAATATAAAACGTTTGCTGGCATGTTTAATCGTTTTTATATATGTTTGGTGACAAAACTTATTGGGGCCTATTTTTTTTCCACATGGCTGGTTTGATTTTTGCTTAGAAACAGTTCCTGAGGCTTTCCACTGTTGCAATATGAGTGGGAAGGGCCTATTTTAGTGCTTTTCTGTGCAGCTAAAAATACTGACAGAGACATTCAGCTTCTTCCTGCATGATCCAGGACATCTCTGAAGGGCTCAAAAGGCTTCAAAGTCGTGTTTGAGGAGGGTAACAATCACAGTAGACTGTGGCAGTTGTTGTGACTGTGTTTAAAATACGTTTTTGTCATTTATTATTCTGTTTTTGTTATTAAGGGGTTAATCATCCATTTGCAAGTGGGTGCAATGCTCTGCTGACTTGTTACATACACTGTAAAAATGTTGTTAGTGTAACTGCCTTTTTTCACTGTTATTTCAAATTTTGTCAAAATTTGTTTCTCTTAAAGGCACAGTAACGTTTTTTATATTGCTTGTTAACTTGCTTTAAAGTGTTTTCCAAGCTTGCTAGTCTCATTGCTAATCTGTACAAACATGTCTGAAACAGAGGATACTTGTTCATTATGTTTAAAAGCCATGGTGGAGCCCCATAGGAGAATGTGTACTAAATGTATTGATTTCACCTTAAACAGTAAAGATCAGTCTTTATCTATAAAAGAATTGTCACCAGAGGGGTCTGTCGAGGGGGAAGTTATGCCGACTAACTCTCCTTACGCTGTAAGAGCCATGTCTGATACTGCGTCACAATATGCAGAACCTGAGGACGGAGAGCTTCAGTCTGTGGGTGACGTCTCTGAATCGGGGAGACCTGATTCAGAGATTTCTAATTTTAAATTTAAGCTTGAGAACCTCCGTGTATTGCTTGGGGAGGTATTAGCTGCTCTAAATGACTGTGACACAATTGCAGTGCCAGAGAAATTGTGTAGGCTGGATAAATACTATGCAGTGCCGGTGAGTACTGATGTTTTTCCAATACCTAAAAGGCTTACAGAAATTATTAGTAAGGAGTGGGATAGGCCCGGTGTGCCCTTTTCCCCACCTCCTATATTTAGAAAAATGTTTCCAATAGATGCCACTACACGGGACTTATGGCAGACTGTCCCTAAGGTGGAGGGAGCAGTTTCTACTTTAGCAAAGCGTACCACTATCCCGGTTGAGGACAGTTGTGCTTTTTCAGATCCAATGGATAAAAAAATTAGAGGGTTACCTTAAGAAAATGTTTATTCAACAAGGTTTTATTTTACAGCCCCTTGCATGCATTGCGCCTGTCACTGCTGCGGCGGCATTCTGGTTTGAGGCCCTGGAAGAGGCCATCCATACAGCTCCATTGACTGAAATTGTTGACAAGCTTAGAACTCTTAAGCTAGCTAACTCATTTGTTTCTGATGCCATTGTTCATTTGACTAAACTAACGGCTAAGAATTCCGGATTCGCCATCCAGGCACGTAGGGCGCTATGGCTCAAATCCTGGTCAGCTGATGTGACTTCAAAGTCTAAATTACTCAACATTCCTTTCAAGGGGCAGACCTTATTCGGGCCTGGTTTGAAAGAAATTATTGCTGACATTACTGGAGGTAAGGGTCATAACCTTCCTCAGGACAGGGCCAAATCAAAGGCCAAACAGTCTAATTTTCGTGCCTTTCGAAATTTCAAGGCAGGTGCAGCATCAACTTCCTCTGCTTCAAAACAAGAGGGAACTTTTGCTCAATCCAAGCAGGCCTTGAAACCTAACCAGTCCTGGAACAAGGGCAAGCAGGCCAGAAAGCCTGCTGCTGCCTCTAAGACAGCATGAAGGAGCGCCCCCCTATCCGACAACGGATCTAGTAGGGGGCAGACTCTCTCTCTTCGCCCAGGCGTGGGCAAGAGATGTTCAGGATCCCTGGGCGTTGGAGATCATATCTCAGGGATATCTTCTGGACTTCAAAGCTTCTCCTCCACAAGGGAGATTTCAACTTTCAAGATTATCTGCAAACCAGATAAAGAAAGAGGCATTCCTAAGCTGCGTACAAGATCTCCTTGTAATGGGAGTGATCCATCCAGTTCCGCGGACGGAACAAGGACAGGGGTTTTATTCAAATCTGTTTGTGGTTCCCAAAAAAGAGGGAACCTTCAGACCAATTTTGGATTTAAAGATCCTAAACAAATTCCTCAGAGTTCCGTCATTCAAGATGGAAACTATTCGAACCATTTTACCCATGATCCAAGAGGGTCAGTACATGACCACAGTGGACTTAAAGGATGCCTACCTTCCCATTCCGATTCACAAGAATCATCATCAGTTCCTGAGGTTTGCCTTTCTAGAAAGGCATTACCAATTTGTAGCTCTTCCATTCGGGTTGGCTACAGCCCCAAGAATTTTTACAAAGGTTCTGGGCTCACTTCTGGCGGTCCTAAGACCGCGAGGCATAGCGGTGGCTCCTTACCTGGACGACATCCTGATACAGGCGTCAAGATTTCAAATTGCCAAATCTCATACAGAGATAGTTCTGGCATTCCTGAGGTCGCATGGGTGGAAAGTGAACAAAGAAAAGAGTTCTCTATCTCCTCTCACAAGGGTTTCCTTCCTAGGGACTCTAATAGATTCTTTAGAAATGAAAATTTACCTGACGGAGTCCAGGTTATCAAAACTTCTAAATGCTTGCCGTGTTCTTCACTTCATTCCGCGCCCCACGGTGGCTCAGTGCATGGAAGTAATCGGCTTAATGGTAGCGGCGATGGACATAGTGCCATTCGCGCGCCTGCATCTCAGACCGCTGCAATTATGCATGCTCAGTCAGTTTGAACCCCTTCATTCTATTGATATCAAACTTCTTTCATGGAAAGTTCTTTTTCTGATGGCTATTTCCTCGGCTCGAAGAGTCATTTGCCTTACATTGTGATTCTCCTTATCTGATCTTTCATTCAGATAAAGTTGTTCTGCGTACAAAACCTGGGTTTTTACCTAAGGTGGTTTCTAACAAGAATATCAATCAAGAGATTGTTGTTCCATCATTATGTCCTAATCCTTCTTCAAAGAAGGAACGTCTTTTGCATAATCTAGACGTAGTCCGTGCCTTGAAGTTTTACTTACAGGCTACTAAAGATTTTCGCCAAACATCTAACCTGTTTGTTGTTTACTCTGTACAGAGGAGAGGTCAGAAGGCCTCGGCAACCTCTCTTTCTTTTTGGCTTCGGAGTATAATCCGTTTAGCCTATGAGACTGCTGGACAGCAGCCTCCTGAAAGGATTACAGCTCATTCTACTAGAGCTGTGGCTTCCCTTCATACTTTTTCCAAATTTTACAAATTTGATACTTTTGCTTCTTCGGAGGCTGTTTTTGGGAGAAAGGTTCTACAGGCAGTGGTTCCTTCCGTTTAAGTTCCTGCCTTGTCCCTCCCATCATCCGTGTACTTTAGCTTTGGTATTGGTATCCCACAAGTAATGGATGATCCGTGGACTGGATACACTTAACAAGAGAAAACATAATTTATGCTTACCTGATAAATTTATTTCTCTTGTAGTGTATCCAGTCCACGGCCCGCCCTGTCCTTTTCAGGCAGGTCTAAATTTTAATTAAACTACAGTCACCACTGCACCCTATGGTTTCTCCTTTCTCGGCTTGTTTCGGTCGAATGACTGGATATGGCAGTGAGGGGAGGAGCTATATAGCAGCTCTGCTGTGGGTGATCCTCTTGCAACTTCCTGTTGGGAAGGAGAATATCCCACAAGTAATGGATAATCCGTGGACTGAATACACTACAAGAGAAATAAATTTATCAGGTAAGCATAAATTATGTTTTTGTCAAAGAATCCTCCATGTGCAGCAATTACAGCCTTCTAGACCTTTGGCATTCTTGTTGTCAATTTGTTGAGGAATATGTGACTTTATATTTCAGCTGAGTCACAAGTATATAAATCCATATATTGTATAAAATATGCTATGTGAGGATTTGCTATGTCCCTTTAAATAGGCATCTACGGGGTTTCTGGTACCTGGGGGCTCAGGTGTATTTAAGAGGCACGATTATGCTAACTCTTCAGTCCATGAATAAGGCAGAGGGCTGCCGAAACGCGTAGGACGTATTTCTACACCCCTGATGCAAGGGCAAAATGCTTTTTATGCAATTTTATGTTTTTCTCCAATAAAGTCAAGTTTTATTATCAACGCTTGGAGGTCTCGCTGGTTCTTTCGTACTAAGACTGTTTACATACCATTTCCCAGCTGAGCCTTGGCGTGCAACGGAACAGCAACAGTCAGAGTGGCGCTACGGGATCACGCAGAGAGAGGAGGAGTTCAGTATCACAGCAACGTGTGCTGCAAATTGGCAGCTGGAAACACACAGACGCTCACCCGGTACAACACTGGTAGAGGTTAGTATAAGGAGGCCGGCGGAGATAGACCCTTGGATATAGCCACTACGCTTCTAAGGTGATTGAATAGACTCTCCGCAACCGCATAGTGGGGCCATATTTTCCGCACAACCTTGAGACTGCCAGGAGGATACCGGGTGAGTTACCATTATTACCTTTACCTATATTCCTCTACGCTACATATCGCCACAGCCTGGAGCTGCAGAGGGGGACTTTTTTGTATATGTATGAATTTGTTGAGGTAATCTGAAGAGATTTCAGCCCATGCTTCCTGAAGCACCTCCCGCAAGTTGGATTGGCTTGATGGGCACTTCTTATGTACCATACGGTCAAGCTGCTCCTACAGCAACTCAATAGGGTTGAGATCTTGAGACTGTGCTGACCACTCCATTAAAGACAAAATGCCAGCTGATTGATTCTTCCCTAAGTAGTTCTTGCATGGTTTGGAGCTTTGGAAGTGCTTTGCAAAATGAAGTGATAGCCTTCCTTCTTCAGGGTCACTTTTACCCTGTATCAATCTCCCACTTCACCACCACCACCAAATCAACCCTAGACCATCACATTGGCTCCGCCATGCTTGATAGATGGCGTCAAGCATTCCTCCAGCATCTTTTCATTTGATTTGCATCTCAGAAATGTTCTTCTTTGTGATCCGAACACCTCAAACTTAGATTTGTCTGTCCATAACACTTTTTCCAATCTTTCTCTGTCCAGTGTCCGTGTTATTTTGTGCATCTTATTATTTTCTTTTTATTGGCCAATCTGAGATGTGGCTTTTTCTTTGCAACTCTGCCTAGAAGGCCAGAATCCCTGAGTTGCCTCTTCACTGTTGACATTGAGACTGGTGTTTTACAAGTACTGTTTAATAAAGCTGCCAGTTGTCCTCTTGCTCAGTTTTGACCCGGGGCCTCCCACTCCTCTTTCTATTCTTATTAGAGACAGTTTGCATTCTTCTGTGAAGGGAGTAGTACACAGCGTGAGATCTTCAGTTTCTTGGCAACTTTTTGCATGTAGTAATCTTAACTTCTCAGAAAAAGAATAGACTGGTGAGTTTCAGAAGAAAGTTCTTTGTTTCTGGCCATCTTGAGCTTGTTATCAAACCCACAATTACTGATGCTCCAGATACTCAACTAGTCTAGGCTAGATGTATTGCTTATTTAATCAGCACAACAGTTCTCAGCTGCGCTAACATAAATGCAAAAGGGTTTTTTTAATGATCAATTAGCCTTGTTAAATTATAAACTTGGGTTAGCAAACACTATGTGCCAATGAGCCTCTGTACGCTTATGCAGATATTCCATTAAAAGCCATCCTTTTCCAGCTACAATAGTTTTTTACAACAGGGCTCTATAAACCTAGGAGCCAGGAAACCACTGGCTCCTATAATTGTAGTCCTGGCTACTAACGTTTTGGGTTATTCTCCATATATCTATATACAAATACCAATGTCTGGCTCCTAAAAGTATATCTGGCTCCAAAATATTCTTGCTGGCTCCTAAATTTTAAACAGATTTGTCAACTGTAACATTAAGAATGTCTACACTGTATTTCTAAACAAATTTTGATATTTTAATGGACAAAAAATGTTGCTTTTCTTTGGAAAACAAGGAACTTTCTAAGTGACCCCAAACTTTTGAACGCCAGTGTGTGTATATATTCCATATACCCTCAGATGAACTCAGTTATATTTGGGACTAATACCCCCCTCCCCCTCCTTATCTATTGAGAGTTTGTTGCTTTATACTTTTTTATTGCTTCTCTATCTCTCCATGTCCGTCTGTTTTGCTGATTTTCTTATTTTCTCTATGCTTCAGCTTTCAAGTCAGGCTCCTCACCACATTTTGGGAAATCTGGGCGCATTGTCAAGTGGATTTATGGTTCAGTAATCTGAACAGACTTCAGAGGTTGCAGACCCTATTAGTCATAAAGCACTAAAATTTAGCCAGTGCTCACATATCACATAGGTTTGTTCTTTCAGAATTTATCCAACAATTGATCTACCAAATATCCAGGGATTTGGGCTTCGGCTCTCAGCTTTTGTTTCTTTGCAAAAGCTCTGAATAGCATGCAACTTTCCAAAGTATCAAGGTTTAAAAAAAATATATATTTATTTCATAGATCTTTCTTTTAAAATTACAATGTAAAGTCTTGGAGCTGAGAAGACAAGAATATAGGGCCAGATTACAAGTGGAGCGGTATTTAATGCTCCTGCTCAAGCGTTAACTCCATTAAAAGTAAGCTTTTTGCGTGCGTCAGGTAGCGCTTGTATTACTAGTTGAAAGTAAACTTTTTGCACTCGCTCACTAACCCGACATTTGTAAAATGCTGAACTTAGAATATAGCGCTGCAATAACGTATTCCCCTGTAGAAGTCAATAAGCAAAAAACTTGCAAACCCGATCGCATATTAAGTGCGCTAACACGACATGGAAATATTAATATTTCACATTCCAGTGTTCTTCACATCGAAGAATATGTTCTATTTATTCATAAACACATATTTCTGTATATATCGATGTTTTTTGCACAAATGTATATTTATACCTTTTTATTTACATGATTATATATAGGTATAAATATATACAGATATATACAGATATATATATATATATATATAGGAATATCTATTTATAAATGCATAGAACATATTCTGCTATGTGCAGAACATTGGAATAAGAAATATTTACAGTAAATACAAAGTTAAAGGGACAGGAAACCCACATTTTTTCTTTCATTATTTAGAAAGAGTATGCAATTTTAAACAACTTTCTAATTTACTTCTATTATCGATTATTCTTCATTCTCTTGATATCCTTTACTGAAAAGCATATCTAGATAGGCTTAGTAGCTGCTGATTGGTAGCTGCACATAGATGCCTCGTGTGATTGGCTCACCCATGTGCACTGCCATTTCTTCATCAAATAATATCTAAAGAATGAAGCAAATTAGATAATAGAAGTAAATAGGAATGTTGTTTAAAATTGTATTCTCTGCCTGAATCATTAAAGAAAAAATGTGGGGATAGTGTCACTTTAAAACCTTTATTAAATATGAATATTGCATAAATATGTTTTCTTCTACAAGATATGACGAGTCCATGGATTTCACCCCTTACTTGTGGGATTTATCCTCCTGCTAACAGGAAGTGTCATAGAGCACCACAGCAGAGCTGTATATATAGCTCCTCCCTTCCCTCCACCCCCAGTCATTCTCTTTGCCTGTGTTAGTAATAGGAAGAGGTAAAGTGAGGTGTTAGTTTTAGATTCTTCAATCAAGATATTTTTTATTTTAAAATGGTACCGGTGAGTACTATTTTCCTCAGGGAGCAATCGTCAGTCTGGATTCCCAAGAGGAATGAAGAGATAATTTTTCTGCCCTGAGATTGATGATCTTAGCAGACGTTACTAAGATCCATTCTGGTTCCCACAGAGTTTCTGAAGGTAGTGCAAGAAAAATCTTCAGTGTGGAGAACGGTGTCATGCTACAAGCAGCATTGAGGTATGTTCAGTCTTTTATTTCTGAGGAGAGATGTTATATCAGAACTGACTGACATTATTCCCTATAAGGGAAGGGGTAAGCAGTAGACATATATGGATTATGGGTTACTGAAATTACTGTTTTATACATAATGATTGCTACGGTTATGTACTCACTAGGGGCTTGACACTGGGAGAGGCAGCTGTGACATTTTCTATGTTTATTAATGGCATAATGAATGTGTGTGTAAAAAAATTTGGGGACTACATGGCTTATTAAAACCGCTTCCCATGTGGTCATGGAGACTGTTAATGCGACGCCCGTGGTGGGCGGGGCCTATTTCGCACGCTCAGACGCACAGTTTTCAACTCACTAGAAGGCAGCAGGCACTAGCTCCGGTGGGGCCTAAAGTTGAAATTCAATCACCAGATCGTTGTTGAATCTATCTTGATTGTTTAAAGTTTATTTACAAGATAAAAATACTTTTTACAGGGTGATTTCGCTTTTCTAAATTAGTGCAATCATTTTTGGCAAATTTAAACTGTTTTGTATAAATTTTTAGTACTAAAAATCGTTTTTGGTGCAGTACAGAAAAATTGTTGCGCTTTTATTATTTAAAGGCGCAGTACATTTTTTTCTGAAAATTTTTTGAATCAATAAAAAGGGATAAAAACGACTATTGTGGCTATTGCTAGTCTGTTTAACATGTCTGAACTTGAGGAAACTCTTTGTTCTATGTGTTTAGAGTCCATTGTGGAACCCCCTCTTACTTTGTGTACCTCTTGTACTGAAAGATCCTTACAATGTAAAAAGCATATTTTATGTAAAGAAAGTGTGCCTAAGGATGATTCTCAGTCTGAAGAGAATCAGGACATGCCGCCTAATTCTCCCCAAGTGTCACAACCTTTAACGCCCACCCAAGCGACGCCGAGTTCCTCAACCACGTCTAATTCTTTTACTCTGCAGGATATGGCTGCAGTTCTGTCAACTACCCTTACAGAGGTATTATCTAAGTTACCAGTGTTACAGGTTAACCGCAGTAGGATAGGAATCAATGTGAATACTGAGTCCTCTGATGCTTTGTTGGCTATTTCCGATGTGCCCTCACAGGGATCTGAGTTGGGGGTCAGGGAAATTTTGTCTGAGGGGGAACTTTCGGAACCGGGAAGTGCGTTACCTCAGACAGATTCAGACGTCATGTCCTTTAAATTTAAGCTGGAACACCTCCACCTGTTACTTTTTAGCGACTCTGGATGACTGTGACCCTATTATGGTACCATCAGAGAAATTGTGTAAAATGGACAAGTATCTAGAAGTACCCGCTTACACTGATGTTTTTCCGGTTCCTAAGAGAATCTCGGAGATTATCAAGAAGGAGTGGGACAGACCGGGTATACCGTTCTCTCCTCCTCCTAATTTTAAAATGTATCCCTTATCAGACACCATTCGGGACTCTTGGCAGACTGTCCCCAAGGTGGAGGGAGCTATTTCTATTTCTACGCTGGCTAAGCGTACAACTATTCCTATTGAGGACAGCTGTGCTTTCAAAGACCCTATGGATAAGAAATTAGAGGGTCTTCTAAAGAAGTTATTTATTCATCAGGGTTTCCTTTTACAACCGACAGCCTGCATTTTTCCAGTTACTACTGCAGCGACTTTCTGGTCTCTTAAAATTGAGACCCCTTTAGAGGATATTTTAGATAGAATTAAGGCTCTCAAGCTAGCTAATTCTTTTATCACAGATGTCGCCTTTCAAATTGCTAAGTTGGCGGCTAAAAATGCAGGGTTTGCCATTTTAGCGCGTAGAGCGTTATGGTTAAAATCGTGGTCTGCTGATGTGTCATCTAAGTCAAAGCTCTTGGCTATTCCTTTCAAGGGTAAGACCCTATTCGGGCCTGAGTTGAAGGAAACCATTTCTGACATTACTGGAGGTAAAGGTCACGCTCTACCTCAGGATAAGTCGGTTAAGATGAGGGGTAAACAAAATAATTTTCGTTCCTTTCGGAACTTTAAAGGAGTACCCTCTTCTTCCTCTTCCTCCACAAAACAGGAAGGGAATTTTGCTCAGGCGAAGTCTGTCTGGAGACCCAACCAGGCTTGGAACAAGGGTAAACAACCCAAGAAGCCCGCTGCTGCTACAAAGACAGCATGAAGGGGCGGCCCCCGATCCGGGACCGGATCTAGTAGGGGGCAGACTTTCTTTCTTTGCCCAGGCTTGGCAAGAGATGTTCAGGAGCCCTGGGCACTGGAAATCGTGACCCACGGGTATCAACTGGAATCCAAAAGTTTTCTCCCAAGAGGGAGGTTTTTTCTTTCACGATTGTCTGTAGACCAGATAAAGAGAGGCGTTCTTACGTTGTGTAAAAGACCTCTCTACTATGGGAGTAATTCATCCTGTTCCAAAACTAGAACAGGGACAGGGGTTTTACTCAAATCTTTTCATGGTTCCCAAAAAAGAGGGAACGTTCAGACCTATTTTAGATCTCAAGAGTCTAAACAAGTTTCTCAGAGTCCCATCTTTCAAGATGGAGACTATCCGAACAATTTTACCAACGATCCAGGAGGGTCAATATATGACTACCGAAGACTTGAAGGATGCATACCTTCATATTCCTATTCACAAGGATCATCATCAGTACCTAAGGTTTGCCTTCCTGGACAAACATTTTCAGTTCGTGGCTCTTCCCTTCGGGTTGGCCACAGCACCCAGGATCTTCACAAAGGTTCTAGGGTCCCTTCTGGCGGTTCTCAGGCCGCGGGGCATAGCAGTGGTGCCGTATCTGGACGATATTTTGATTCAGGCGTCGACTTATCATCTAACAAAGTCTCATACAGACACAGTGTTGTCCTTTCTGAGAACTCACGGATGGAAGGTGAATCTAGAAAAAAGTTCATTAATTCCAAAGACAAAGGTTCCCTTCTTGGGAACTCCGATAGATTCTATAGCCATGAAGATTTTTCTGACGGAGGTCAGAAAGTCAAAAATTCTAAATACATGCCGAGCCCTTCAGTCCAATCTTCAGCCATCAGTGGCTCAGTGTATGGAGGTAATTTGATTGATGGTGGCGGCAATGGACATCATTCCGTTTGCTCAGTTTCATCGCAGACCACTGCAACTGTGCATGCTCGGACAGTGGAATGGGGACTATGCAAATTTATCTCCTCCGATAAGAGACCAGAAACTCTCTTCTTTGGTGGTTGTCGCCGGATTAGCTGTCCCAAGGTACGTGTTTCTGCAGACCCTCGTGGGTGATAGTGACAACAGACGCCAGTCTACTAGACTGTGGTGCATTCTGGAATTCCCTAAAGGCTCAGGGTGTATGGACTCAGGTGGAGTCTCTACTTCCAATCAATATTCTGGAATTGAGAGCAATATTCAATGCGCTTCAGGCATGGCCTCAGTTGGCTTCGGCCAAATTCATCAGATTGCAGTCGGACAACATCACGACTGTGGCTTACATCAATCATCAGGGAGGAACGAGGAGTTCCTTATAGATGACAGAAGTATCCAAGATAATTCGATGGGCGGAGGCCCACTCTTGTTA
This sequence comes from Bombina bombina, assembly GCF_027579735.1. Classification (NCBI taxonomy): domain Eukaryota; kingdom Metazoa; phylum Chordata; class Amphibia; order Anura; family Bombinatoridae; genus Bombina; species Bombina bombina. The sequence goes on from NC_069502.1 coordinate 407,601,168, forward strand.
TCTGTCAGCAATCTACATCCGACAGGCTTTTCATCCTGGGGAGTGGGAACTCCATCCGGAGGTATTTGCCTCACTGATTCTCCAATGGGGCAGACCGGAATTGGATCTGATGGCGTCTCGACAGAATGCCAAGCTCCCAAGATACGGATCCAGGTCGAGGGATCCTCAGGCCGAACTGATAGATGCTTTGGCAGTGCCTTGGTCGTTCAACCTAGCTTATGTGTTTCCACCGTTTCCTCTTCTTCCCCGGGTGATTGCTCGGATCAAACAGGAGAGAGCTTCAGTAATTCTAATTGCACCTGTGTGGCCACGCATTACTTGGTATGCAGATCTAGTGGACATGTCCTCTCTACCTCCGTGGAAACTCCCAGTGAGATAGGACCTTCTCATTCAATGTCCTTTCCAACATCCAAATCTAATTTCTCTGCAGCTGACTGCTTGGAGATTGAACGCTTGATTTTGTCTAAGCGGGGTTTCTCTGATTCGGTCATCGATACTTTGATTCAGGCACGTAAGCCTATCACTAGAAAGATCTATCATAAGATATGGCGTAAATATCTTTTTTGGTGTGAATCCAAGGGCTACTCATGGAGTAAAGTTAGGATTCCGTGTTTTCTCCAAGAAGGATTGGGGAAAGGATTATCAGCGAGTTCCTTAAAGGGACACATTTCTGCTTTGTCAATTTTGCTACACAAACGTTTGGCAGATGTTCCAGACGTTCAGTCTTTTTGTCAGGCTCCGACTAGAATCAAGCCTGTGTTTAGACCAATTGCTCCACCCTGGAGTTTGAATTTAGTTCTTAATGTTCTTCAAGGGGTTCCATTTGAACCCATGCATTCCATAGATATTAAGTTGTTATACTGGTTTAGTTTTGTTTTTGGTTGCTATTTCTTCTGCTCGTAGAGTTTCTGAGCTTTCAGCATTACAATGTGATTCGCCTTATCTTATCTTCCATTCTGATAAGGTGGTTTTACGTACCAAACCTGGGTTCCTTCCTAAGGTTGTTTCTAATAAGAATATTAATCAGGAAATTGTTGTTCCTTCATTATGTTATAATCCTTCTTCTAAGAAGGAGCGTATGTTGCATAATCTGGACGTGGTCCGTGCCCTGAAGTTTTACTTGCAGGCGACTAAGGATTTCCGTCAATCATCTTCATTATTCATTGTTTTTTCTGGAAAGCGTAGGGGTCAGAAAGCTACGGCTACCTCCCTTTCTTTTTGGCTGAAGTGTATCATCCGTTTGGCATATGAGACTGCTGGAAGGCAGCCTCCTGAAAGAATTACGACTCATTCTGCTAGGGCTGTGGCTTCCTCATGGCCTTTTAAAAACTATGCTTCTGTTGAACAGATTTGCAAGGCTGCAACTTGGTCGTCTCTTCACACTTTTTCCAAATTTTACAAATTTGATACTTTTGCTTCTTCTGAGGCTGGTTTTGGGAGAAAGGTTCTTCAAGCATTGATGCCTTCCGTTTAGGTTTCTGTCTTGTACCTCCCTTTCATCCGTATACTGTAGCTTTGGTATTGTATCTCACAAGTAAGGATGAAATCCGTGGACTCGTCATATCTTGTAGAAGAAAAGTAAATTTATGCTTACCTGATAAATTAATTTCTTCTACGATATGACGAGTCCACGGCCCACCCTGTAATTTTTAAGACAGATTTAGATTATATTATATTTTTTATAAACTTCAGTCACCTCTGCACCTTTGGCTTTTCCTTTCTCTTCCTAACTTCGGTCGAATGACTGGAGGTCGAGGGAAGGGAGGAGCTATATATATACAGCTCTGCTGTGGTGCTCTTTGCCACTTCCTGTTAACAGGAGGATAAATCCCACAAGTAAGGATGAAATCAGTGGACTTGTCATATCGTAGAAGAAATTAATTTTTCAGGTAAGCATAAATTTAGTTTTTGCATGTTTTCATCTTCTTAACCACAAAGGGCTTCAATGCACATATTTATAAGAATATGTATGTATGCATATTGCCTGCCATTTTTTTTCTAACACCTGAAAGCTCATATCTTTAAAGCCTTATAACATTTGTTGTGCATTTTGTTAAATACTTGTTATTAGATGGTGTTATAATGGGTGTAACTGTACTTTGTAATGTATTTTTGATGTGTTTAAGCTCTAAGGAATGCGATAACCTGACGAGCGTAAACTTAAATTGGCACTCTACAAATACCTGATATTGATAATAATAATAATAATGTAGCTTTAGCTATTTTAAACTGCTTCATCTATTCATTTGATTTCACTGACTTTTGCCTGGAATCATTGTTTGCTCTACAGGAAGTAATATTGTTTTTAATTCATGCAGTCTAAACAGTGCTAATCTGTAATTGTTAGCTGCTTCTGTTGTTGATTAACCTAATTATTGATATTTTCGTTTTAAAGAAGAAAAAAAACAGTGGCTGTTTACCTGCAGTGGATTAACATGGAGATTTTATTGATGTTTTGTGAACATTAGAAGTATACGAAGTGTTCAGGTAAAAGAAATGTGTGGTGTTTTGTGTTAAAGAAAAATTATGCGCAAGTACCCAAAATAAATATGGTTTAGCTTCTCAAAATTTGTTGCAGTATCCGTTTAAATCAACGTGATTTTTTTTTAAGTGGTTGCAAAGCACAAGAGGTAGCTTGTTGTGTTATCATGCAGCGATCAGTTTGTTCTTGACAACGATGTATCTGTTGTATTAAAGGGACAGTCAACACCAGAATCTTTGTTTTAAAATACCTTTAATCAGCTCCATAACTATGTGCAGAATTATATAACATTATTTTTTAGGTTTACTGTCCCTTTAAGAGGATTTCTCTGCATTATTTATTTGGAACATGCTAAATCCTTAGTAGAGGATTTTTTTTAGGCAGTGTGCAGGCACATAAAATGTATATTACAGGAGACTTAGGGGTTAATATTCCTTTATGGGTATAAAGGAGTTAACTTAATCTGTGGCTTATTTTATTTATTAAGACTGTGTGAGTCTTATTGGGACTTGTGTCAGTTTTTTTTTTTTCACTTTGTCAGCACAAGGTTTCAGAGTGAGAACGGTAAACTTAGGATTCTGAAATGCGCGCTTTTACTTTAATGCGCAGTTTCATTTTCAGCCGGTCACATGACTCCCTCTCTTCTGCTTTCAGATCTGATCGGAGTGGCGTCAGATGTGTTAGTCGAATCTGTTAGTCTTCCCTCAGAGAGATCGGTAGGTTTATTCTGGCAAGATTTTTGTACTCCGGAGGGGCAGGTAGGGCACCTCAGTCTGCTGAGGTGTAGAGGTCCTTAATTAGGAGTATGTTTTTTAGTACAAATTCAGTAAATTTAAAGTGAAAGTGTCAATTTTATAAATATTAATTTTTACTTGTCATTCCTGTATCTCTGGGAATCTTTTAAACTATGAACATGGAGCAGGAGTCTGTTATTATGGACAAATGTGTATTGTGTCTTGAGACCCAAATTGTGTTACCCATGCAATTTTGTTCCTCCTTGAAATGTAAAGATACATTTCTTATTTCTGAGCCTAATGTCTCTCAGGATGCTGTTCAGGCAATGCCGCAGCTTTCTCCTCAAGCGTCCCAAGCCTTGATGGCGTCACACATACAGTGCCCTTCAGTTCCTCTCAGCCTCCTAGAGGAGTTTAATTGCCATCAGATTTTGCTGCACAGATATCCTCTGCGATATCTGCAGCATTATCTGCTTTTCCTATGTTGGGAAAACGCAAGAGGAAATCTAAACATTTGTCAGATGGTAAGGTGTCTGTCCCATCTGCTGCTGTAAAGGTGGAACTTCCTCATAAGTCTGATGAGGAGGATACTTTGGTAGCCTCTGAGGGTGAAATCTCACATTCTGACAGTATAATTCCTTTGTCTGATGCTGAAGAAGTACACTTCAGATTTAAGCTTGAACACCTTTGTTTACTGTTAAAGGAGGTACTGATGTGATGACAACTTCCGCTTTTAAAGTTACCTGTATATAAGGTCTGAATTTATGTAAATTGTATCCATTGTTTTTATGCCTGAGGAAAAGACCAGATATTGGTCTAGAAACGCGTAGCAATTCTTATGGATTAAAGATTTCAATTTTTATTATACGGAAGTTGTCTTTTACTTTCATTTGATCCTTCCTGGAAAGGTGTTTTATCTTTTTACCTACCGCAGTCTTTAACACACAAGCTGCACAGACATTCTTTCACTCCCAATCAAGCCACGCAGAGTACCACCTGTATGCAGTACACCTGAGGCCACCCAGTGTGCTAACCACTGAGAGTGTTAGTCTGCCTGCTAGCACCGGTTACAATACGGTGCATAACCTTTTGGTAAGCTTTTATTATTATTCACCCTCATTGCTTTGAGTCAACAGTATCACGCTATGTGGCGCCCTCTTTTCTACTTCTAAAGGAGGTACTGGCTACTTTTGACGACTTCGACTCTCCTTGTCGCTGTCAACCTTAAAAAATCTGGTAAGCTTAACAAACACTATGATATTCTTCCTCTGTGGAAGTGTTTCCTGTTCCAGACCGTGTGACGGAGAATATTACACAGGAATGGGAGAAGCCAGGAAAACCTTTCTCCCCATCTCCCGTCTTTAAAAAGATGTTTCCTGTTGCTGACTTCATTAGAGATTCATGGCGCACGGTGCCTAAGGTAGATGGTGCTATTTCTGCTCTGACTAAGAGAACTACGATCCCTATTGAGGATAGTGGTTCCTTTAAGGATCCCATGGACAAAAAGCTGGAGGCTCATCTAAAGAAAATGTATGTTCATAAGGGGATTTAATGGCAACCTGCAGTTTGTATTGCCACAGTAGCAAGTTCAGCATCTTATTGGTGCAATGCCTTGTTAGAACTGATTTTAGAGGAAACTCTGTTGGAGGAGATCCAGGATAGGATTAAGTTTCTCAAACTAGCCAATTCCTTTATCTCTGAGGCTAACATGCAGGTCATTAGACTGGGAGCCAAGATGTCGGGCTTCACTGTCCTAGCTCGCAGGGCTCTGTGGCTAAAATCATTGTCAGCTGATGTTACCTCCAAGTCAAAGCTTTTGTCACTACCTCATAAGGGTAAGACCCTGTTTGGTCCTGGTCTGGCGGAGATAATTTCTGAAATTAAGGGTGGAAAGGGGTCCTTTCTACCACAAGACAAGAAGAATAGGCCTAAAGGACGTCAAAGTAATTTTCATTCCTTTCGTAACTTCAAAGGTCAAAAGTCTTCCTCTCCTTCCTCCAAGCAAGAGCAGTCCAAGTCTTCTTGGAAAACCAATCAGTCTTGGAATAAGGGAAAGCAATCAAAGAAGCTTTCTGCTGAGACTAAGTCAGCATGAAGGGTCTGCCCCCAGTCCGGGATCGAATGAAGCGGGGGGCAGACTTTCCTTTTTTCGTCAAGCGTGGATACGAGATGTCCCAGATCCTTGGGCTGTGGACATAGTATCTCAGGGGTACAAAATAGAATTCAAATCTTGTCCTCCCAAGGGCAAATTTCTCCTCTCAAGATTATCTGCGGATCAGGTAAAAAGAGAGGCATTCTTAAAGTGTGTTTAGGACCTTTTCTCCCTGGGAGTGATTGTTCCAGTTCCAGTAAGAGAACAGGGTCTAGGATTTTATTGAAATCTGTTTGTGGTTCCCAAAAAAAAGGGAACTTTTCGACCAATTTTAGACCTAAAGTGTCTCAACAAGTTTCTCAGGGTACTGTCCTTCAAAATTGAAACCTTTCGTTCCATTCTTCCTTTGGTCCAAGAGGGTCAGTTCATGACGACCATAGACCTGATGGATGCGTATCTTCATGTTCCCATCCACAGGGATCATCTCCAGTTCCTGAGATTCGCTTTTCTAGACGAGCACTTTCAGTTTGTGGCACTTCTGTTTGGCCTTGCCACAGCTCCCAGAATCTTCTCAAAGGTTCTGGAGGCTCTCAGGGAATTGCGGTGGCACCTTACCTGGATGACATATTGGTTCAAGTGCCATATTTTCAACAAGCAAACTCTCATAAAGAGATCTTGTTGTCTTTTCTACGTTCCCATGGCTGGAAAGTGAATTTGGAGAAGAGTTCCCTTGTTCCAGCTACAAGGGTGGTTTTCTTAGGGACCATCATGGATTCCCTATCTATGAACATTTTTCTGACGGAGGTCAGAAGATCCAAGCTCCTCACTACTTGCCTCTATCTATATTCTACTGTCCGGCCATCAGTGGCTCAATTTATGGAGGTAATTGGGCTGGTGGTCGCTTTTATGAACATCATTCCCTTTGTTCAATTCCATTTGAGAGCTCTGCAATTATGCATGCTCACACAATGGAACGGAGACCATTAGGATCTATCTCAGAGGATAGATCTAGACCAGTTGACAAGAGACTCTCTCTCATGGTGGATTTCTCAGGATCATCTGTCTCAGGGCACATGCTTCCAGAGACCCTCCTGGGTGATTGTGACCACGGATGCCAGCCTGCTAGGTTAAACGATCGCTTCCAGCAGTCAGGCACGTCCTTGGTCATTAACTGACACTTTTTGTAGGACGTGCCTGACACGTCCTTGGTCGTTAAGGAGTTAAATCAATATTTGTTATATATATATATAAACATAGAGGGCCAGATTACAAGTGGAGCCCTATTTAGCACTTTAGTTTGAGCAATAACACCGCCAGGAGTTTAAAGTAAAACGTTTGCACACGAGCAAAACCTGTGGCGGACTCACTAAAGGACTAAAACCCGACAGGAGTATACAAATACTTTGTGTGCTAACCTGACATGAGTTATATTTAGATGCTTTATGTATTTATTAAATATAAAAATATTGAAAAATATTAAAAATGTAAATAATTATTATAGATGTACTAAAGTATTCTAAAAAATCAATATATATATATATATATATGTATATATGTATGTGTATATATATATATATATATATATATATATATACAGTATATCAAAACAGGGGATAGACACAGCACTCACCGTTTTTTTGCAAGTAAAACATCACCTTTATTAGGGTACTTTAAAACATCCTTATATCCTAACGTTTCCATGTCTCACATGACACCTTTGTCAATGGCATGTATCAGGGACCGCTGCCTGATACATGCCATTGACAAAGGTGTCATGTGAGACACCAAAACATTTGGATAAAAGGATTTTTAAAGTACCCTAATAAAGGTGTTGTTTTACTTGCAAAAAAACGGTGAGTGCTGTATCTGTCCCCTGTTTTGATATCTACAATTACTGCACATATTTAATGTCTGAGTGAGTGCACTCTAAAGGACTGCTATATATACAGTATATATATATATATATATATATATATATATATATATATATATATATATATATATATTTATTTTTGTGTTATTTTTGTTACTGTAACTATTATTATTAGTAAGTTTTATATTTAATATTTACATAACATGCCTTAAGATACTGTAACTAATTATTCATGTGCAGTAACCTGACACAGCGATAGGCATACAGCATTCAACCACAAACGCGTTACACATATTTTATATTTCAATGTTCTTCAAAAAAATGTTGTATATATATATATATATATATACAAACAGGTGTATAATATGTATTAATACTTTCCCCTTCTGGTGAACCGCAGCCGTCCCACAGTCTCTCCCAAGGTCTGTGTGAATGGATCAGGTGTGCTAGATGGAGGCGCTGGTTCAGCTTGTATCAGTCGTTGGTATCTTCCTTTCCTTCCTCGGTTGTATAACTCTAGGTGCAAAATAGTGGTGCTGAAATATCAGACAATACACCATACAAAGGTGAATATCTACTCACAGTGTATATTGCAGGTTACCGGCTCCTTCCCAATACGAAAAGACAATATCACAGATTCAGTAAAAAAGTTTGTCTTTATTTGGCTCAACGCAAAATCGTTTCAACGGTCCCAGCCGTCTTTCTCAAGAGCAATAAAAGTGCTTTACAAACCAAAGCATCTGGTTTGGTTTGTAAAGCACTTTTATTGCTCTTGAGAAAGATGGCTGGGACCGTTGAAACGCTTTTGCGTTGAGCTGATACTGTGAGTTTTTCATGCTGTTCCTCAGCATGGAGGTAAGTGCAGTCTTTTTATTTCTGGGGCCCTGCAGCATAACTGACTGTACTCTACGTTTTGATAATATGTGCTTATAGGCTTTTATGGCAGTATGCAGATTCTCACTGAGGTCATAGAGAATGAGAACCGACATATTGTCTCCTTGTCCCAGACACTCTAACTTTTTCAAAAAACACATATGAGTTAGAAGCGCTGGAGTAGTATGGTGGCTTGACGCTAATATAGGCACTCTCTCTATTTCTTTATTGAACTACAGAGCTGGCTGACGCTGGGTTATTCAGGAGGGATAAGAAGGTTTTTTATATCCCTTTCATAGGACTCCGGTTAATGGCGGTACTTGTGGTGTAAAAATTCCATTCCCCAGACGGATGTTATGTTTCCGCCCACGATGGGTGGGGCTGGGTGTTGGCGCGCTTTCGCACAGTTTCCTCTAATCCGGGTTCTGACATAACAGCGCTTCCTCTCAGTTCCTAGGTCCGCTTGTCACATATCATCACAAGTGATCTTTAGTGCTCCGGACAAGAGATTTTAGTTGAGGGCGTGGAGGCAGGTAGGAGCTGCAGCGGAGCTGCAGAAGGGTGACTGTATTTTTCTTTTATATACAAAGGTCATAAACGGTTTCCCTGTGTCTAATTATCTTAAAGCTACGTTATAGGAGTTAGCTATACGTAAGAATAAGCCTATCTCTATCTAGTTCCTTATATAAAATAAAAGAGAACGTTTTTTACAGTGGGTGGCTTTAGAGACGTAATCCAAGTTTGCTATTGCCTTTTCTGTATATCATGGAGGACATGGAGCAAAGCACATGTCCTATGTGTTTAGATGCCATTGTGGAACCCCCAGTTACACTTTGTCCCGCATGTATTGAAAAAGCTTTACAGTGCAAAGAAAAAAATTGTTTTAATAAAAATAGTTCTAAGGAATGTCTTCAGCCTGAGGAAATTCAGGATATGCCGCAACTTTCTTCCCCAGCGTCACAGCCTTTAACACCCACTCAAGCGACGCTGGTTTCTTCCACTGTGTCTGCTTCATTTACTCTGCAAGATATGGCTGCAGTTATGTCATCCACTCTTTCAGAAGTTTTATCTAAATTACCAGTTTTTCAAGGTAATCGCAGTAGGGCAGAGGCCCATGGGGTCCCTGCAACTTCTGATGCTCTGATGGCTATCTCCGATATACCCTCCTAGGGCTCTGATTTGGGGGGTAGGGAGGCCCTGTCTGAGGGGGAACTGCCTGACTCAGGGAGTGCTTTACCTCAGTCAGATTCAGAAGTAATGTCTTTCAGATTTAAACTTGAACACCTCCGCCTGTTACTACGAAAGGGTTTTAATGACTCTGGACGACTGTGACTCTATTGTGGTCCCTCCAGAGAAATTGTGTAAAATGAACAAGTATTTAGAGGTTCCATCTTATTCTGATGTTTTTCCAGTTCCTAAGAGAATTTCGGAAATTATTACTAGGGAATGGGAAAGACTGGGTATCCCGTTCTCACCTTCCCCTATTTTTAAGAAAATGTACCCTATACCTGACACCGTTCGGGACTCTTGGCAAACGATCCCTAAGGTGGAGGGAGCTATTTCTACCCTGGCTAAGCGTACGACTATCCCTATTGAGGACAGTTGTGCTTTCAAAGACCCTATGGATAAAAAGTTGGAGGGTCTTCTAAAAAAAGCTATTTGTTCATCAAGGGTTTCTATTATAACCGACGGCCTGCATTGTACTAGTCACAACTGCGGCTGCCTTTTGGTTTGACGCCTTAGAAGAGTCTCTTAAGACTGTGACTTCTTTAGAGGAAATAATGGATAGGATTAAGGCCCTTAAGCTGGCTAATTCTTTTGTTACGGATGCCGCTTTTCAGATCGCCAAATTGGCGGCTAAGAATGCAGGATTTTCCATTCTAGTGCGCAGAGCCTTATGGTTAAAATCTTGGTCTGCGGATGTGTCCTCTAAATCCAAACTTTTGGCTATTCCTTTCAAGGGAAAGACCTTATTCGGGCCTGACTTGAAAGAGATGATTTCTGACATTACAGGAGGTAAGGGTCACCTCCTACCTCAGGATAAAACATCTAAGCAGAACGGTAGACAGAGTAATTTTCATTCCTTTCGAAATTTCAAGGGAGTCCCCTCTTCCCCTTCCGCTAAACAGGAAGGGAATTTTGCACAAGCCAAGTCCGTCTGGAGACCCAACCAGGCTTGGAACAAGGGTAAACAACCCAAGAAGCATGAAGGGGCGGCCCCGTCCTGGGACCGGATCTAGTAGGGGGCAGACTTTCTCTCTTTGTCCAGGCTTGGATGAGAGATGTTCAGTATCCCTGGACACTAGAAATCGTGTCTCAAGGGTATCAGTTGGAGTTAAAAAAATTCCTTCCCAAGGGGAAGGTTTCTTCTTTCATGATTGTCTGTAGACCAGATAAAAAGAGAGGCGTTCTTACATTGTGTAGAAGACCTCTCCAATATGGGAGTAATTTGTCCCGTTCCAATACAGGAACAGGGGCAGGGATTTTACTCAAATCTTTTTGTGGTTCCCAAAAAAGAGGGAACGTTCCAACCCATTTTAGATCTCAAGAGTCTAAACAAGTTTCTCAGAGTTCCATCCTTCAAGATGGAGACTATTCGGACAATTCTTCCATTGATCCAGGAGGGTCAATATATGACTACCGTGGACTTAAAGGATGCATATCTTCATATTCCTATCCACAAAGATCATAACCAGTTCCTAAGGTTTGCCTTCCTGGACAAACATTTTCAGTTCTCTACCCTTCGGGCTGGCCACGGCACCCAGGATCTTCACGAAAGTTCTATGGTCTTTGCTAGCGGTTCTCAGATCGCGGGGCATTGCAGTGGCGCCTTATCTGGACGATATTCTAATCCAGGCGTCGCCTTACCAACTGACAAATTCTCATACCGACATGGTTCTGTCCTTTCTAAGGACTCACTGGTGGAAGGTGAATCTAGAAAAGAGTTCACTAATTCCACAGACAAGGGTTCCTTTCCTGGGAACTCTAATAGATTCTATATCCATGAAAATCTTCTTGACGGAAGTCAGAAAGTTAAAGATTCTGAATACATGCCGAGCCCTTCAGTCCAATCCTCGGCCGCCAGTGGCTCAGTGCATGGAGGTAATTGGATTGATGGTGGTGGCAATGGACATCATTCCGTTTGCTCGTTTTCATCTCAGACCTTTACAACTGAGCATGCTCAGACAGTGGAATGGAGATTATGCAAATTTGTATCCTCATTTAGATCTGGATCAGGAGACAAGAGACTCTCTTCTTTGGTGGTTGTCACAGGATCATCTGTTCCAAGGGACGTGCTTCCGCAGACCCTCCTGGGTGATAGTGACAACGGACGCCAGTCTTCTAGGATGGGGTGCAGTCTGGAATTCGCTGAAGGCTCAGGGTGTGTGGACTCGGTCGGAGTCTCTACTTTTAATCAATATTCTGGAATTGAGGGCAATATTCAATGCTCTTCAGGCTTGGCCTCAGTTGGCTTCGGCAAAGTTCATCCGATTTCAGTCGGACAGCATCACGACTGTGGCTTACATCAGTCATCAGGGAGGAACAAGGAGTTCCTTGGCGATGACAGACGTATCCAAGATAATTTGGTGGGTGGAGGCTCACTCTTGTTATCTGTCAGCAATCTACATCCCAGGAGTAGACAACTGGGAAGCGGATTTTTTTGAGCAGACAGACGTTTCATCCGGGGAGTGGGAACTCCACCCGGAGGTCTTTGCCAGCCTGATTCTCAGATGGAGCAGACCGGAGCTGGATCTTATGGCATCTCGTCAGAATGCCAAGCTCCCGAGATAAGGATCCAGGTCCAGGGATCCTCAGGCCGAACTGATAGATGCCTTGGCAGCGCCTTGGTCGTTCAACCTAGCTTATGTGTTTCCTCCATTTGCTCTCCTTCCCCGGGTGATTGCTCGAGTCAAACAGGAGGGGGCTTCTGTGATTCTCATCGCTCCTGCGTGGCCCCGCAGGACTTGGTATGCCGATCTGATGGACATGTCATCTCTGCCACCGTGGAAGCTTCCATTGAGGCAGGACCTTCTCATTCAGGGACCCTTCCATCATCCAAATCTAATTTCTCTGCAGCTGACTGCTTGGAGATTGAACGCTTGATTTTATCTAAGCGGGGGTTCTCTGATTCGGTCATTGATACCTTAATTTAGGCACGCAAGCCTGTTACTAGAAAGATTTACCATGAGATATGGCGTAAATATCTTTATTGTTGCAAATCCAAGGGCTACTCATGGAGTAGGGTTAGGGTTCCCAGGATTTTATCTTTTCTTCCAGAAGGATTGGAGAAAGGGTTGTCAGCAAGTTCTTTAAAAGGACAGATTTCTGCTTTGTCTATTTTGCTACACAAGCGTCTGGCAGATGTTCAATCTTTTTGTCAGGCCCTGACTAGAATCAGACCTGTGTTTAGACCAATTATTCCTCCTTGGAGTTTGAATTTAGTTCTTAATGTTCTTCAAGGGGTTCCGTTTGAACCTATGCATTCCATGGATATTAAGTTATTATCTTGGAAAGTTTTTTATTTTTGGTTGCTTTTTCTTCTGTTCGCAGAGTTTCTGAGCTTTTGGCATTACAATGTGATCCACCTTATCTTATTTTCCATGCTGATAAGGTAGTGTTACGTACCAAACCTGGTTTTCTTCCTAAGGTTGTTTCTAACAAGAATATTAATCAGGACATTGTTGTTCCTTCCTTGTGTCCTAACCCTTCTTCTAAGAAGGAGCGTCTGTTACATAATTTGGAAGTAGTCCATGCCTTGAAGTTCTACTTGAAGGCGACTAAGGATTTTCGTCAAAAATCTTCGTTATTTGTTGTTTTTGCTGGGAAACGTAGGGGTCAGAAAGCTACGGCTACCTCTCTTTTTAACTGAAGAGTATCATCCGTGTTGCATATGAGACTGCTGGACAGCAGCCTCCAGAACGAATTACTGCTCATTCTACTAGGGCTGTGGCTTCCTCATGGGCATTTAAAAATGATGCTTCTGTTGAACAGATTTTCAAGGCTGCAACTTGGTCGTCTCTTCACACTTTTTCCAAATTTTCCAAATTTGATACTTTTGCCTCGTCTGAGGCTGTTTTTGGGAGAAAGGTTATTCAAGCAGTGGTGCCTTCCATTTAGGTTCCTGTCTTGTCCCTCCCTTTCATCCGTGTCCTATAGCTTTGGTATTGTATCCCATAAGTAAGGATGAAATCCGTGGATTCGTCATATCTTGTAAAAGAAAAGGAAATTTATGCTTACCTGATAAATGTATTTCTTTTACGATATGACGAGTCCACGGCCCACCCTGTCGTTTTTTCTAAAGACAGGTTTTTATTTTTGTTAAACTTCAGTCACCTCTGCTCCTTGGCTTTTCCTTTCTCTTCCTAACTTCGGTCGAATGACTGGGTTGAGGGACAAGGGAGGAACTATTTATGCAGCTCTGCTGTGGAGCTCTTTGCCTCCTCCTGCTGACCAGGAGGCAATATACCATAAGTAAGGATGAAATCCGTGGACTCGTCATATCGTAAAAGAAATAAATTTATCAGGTAAGCATAAATTTCCTTTTTGGACAATTTCTCCTTGCAAAATATCTCCAGTTCAGTTAAGTTTGATGGTTGCCTAGCATGGACAGCCCGCTTCAAATCACCCTACAGATTTTTACTGATATTCAAGTCTGGGGACTGGGATGGCCATTCCAGAACATTGTACTTGTTCCTCTGCATAAATGCTAGAGTAGATTTTGAGCAGTGTTTTGGGTCGTTGTCTTGTTGAAATAACCAGCCCTGGCGTAACTTCAACTTTGTGACTGATTCCTCAACATTATTCTCAAGTATCTGCTGATATTGAGTGGAATCCATGCGACCCTCAACTGTAACAAGATTCCCAGTACCGGCACTGGCCACACAGCCCCACAGCATGATGGAACATCCACCAAATTTTACTGTGGGTAGCAAGTGTTTGTCTTGGAATGCTGTGTTCTTTTGCCGCCATAAATAACGCTGATTGTTATGACCAAATAATTCAATCTTTGTTTCATCAGTCCACAGCACCTTCTTCCAAAATTAAGCTGAGCTGTCCAAATGGGCGTTTGCATACCTCAAGTGACTCTGATTGTGCCGTGTGTGCAAAAAAAAAATACTTCTTCAGCATCAATCTCCTATACAGCTTCTCCTTGTGCAAAGTGCGCTGAATTGTTGAATGATGCACAGTGACACCATCTGCAGCAAGATGATGTTGTAGGTCTTTGGAGGTGGTCTGTGGGATGTTTTTGACCGTTCTCACCATCCTTTGCCTTCCGATATTTTACTTGGCCTGCCACTTCTGGCCTTGACAAGAACTGTGCCTGTGGTCTTCCATTTCCTCACTATGTTCCTCACAGTGGACACTGACAGCTTAAAATTCTGCAATAGCTTTTTGTAGCCTTCCCCTAAACTATAATGTTGAACAATCTTTGTTTTCAGGTCATTTGAGAATTGTTTTGAGGCCCCCATGTTGCAACTCTTCAGAGGAGAGTCAAAGAGAACAGCAACTTGCAATTGGCCACCTTAAATACCCTTTCTCATGATTGGATGCACCTGTCTATGAAGTTCAAGGCTTAATGGGCTCACCAAACCAATTGTGTATTCCAATTAATCAGTGCTAGGTAGTTACAGGTATTCAAATCAACAAAATGACGAGGGTGCCCAAATTTATGCACCTGTCTAATTTCGTTTTTATTACTGTGTCCTTCAGTCATTTGATAGATCAAAATTTAAATTGCTGATCCAAACACCCAATTATTTATAAATGAAAATCATGGAAATTGTCAGGGGTGCCTAAACTTTTGCATGATTTTTATATATATATATATATATATATATATATATATATATATATATATATATATATATTATAGCCCTTTGCAATCAAATATATGGCCATATACTTTTTGAACTCTTATAAGTATGTTTTATTAATATATTTATGACTAATTTTTATCATACAGGGGCCGATTTAACAACGGCCAAATGGCCCCTAATCGCCCTGTTTTAAGACCGCTGCCTCTTAACTCATACGCCTCCTCTGAGGCTGCGGTCTGCAATCCGCCCAATCGTGTACGGGTTGATTGACACCCGCTGCTAGCGGCCGATTGGCCATGAATCTGCAGGGGGCGGCATTGCACAAGCAGTTCACCAGAATTGCTTGTGCAATGTTAAATGCCAACAGTGTATGCTGTCGGCATTCAGCAATGTCTGGCGGACATGATCCGCTACAGCGTTTGGTGCAACTCTTTATGCAAGGTCTTCAGCTGCACAAATCCATATTGCATTAAAGGGACAGTAAAGTCAAAACTAAAACTTCATGATTCAGATAGGGCATGCAATTTTAAACAACTTTCCAATTTACTTTTATCATCAAATTTGCTTTGTTCCCTTGGTGGTATTTTTGAAAAGATAAACCTAGCTAGGCTCAAACTGATTTCTAAACAGTTGAAAACCGCCTCCTAGCTCAGAGCATTTTGAAAAGTTTTTCACAGTTAGACTGTGCTAGTTCACATGTGTCATATAGATAACATTGTGCTCACTCCCGTGAAGTTATTTAGGAGTCTTCACTGATTGACTACACTGCATGTCTGTCAAAGGCACTTAGATAAGGAGGCTGTCTGCAAAGGCTTAGATACAAGGTAATCACAGAGGTAAAAAGTATATCAATATAACTGTGTTGGTAATGCAAAAATGGGGAATGGGTAATAAAGGGATTATATATCTTTTTAAATAAGAAGATTTTTGGTGTAGACTGTCCCTTTAAATTCAACTGCATATGAGTCTCCATATGGAGATTCAAGGTGTGTAGACATGCAACAAATTTGAATGTAAACTGATGTACGGTCTTGACAAAGGCTTAATGTGAAGCCAAAACGTCAACAAAGATTTGAATACTTTATGGAGTTTTGAATAAAAAAAGTTTTTAGGACCTGTAAGTGCTCTTACATCTGGAGTGATTGTTCTATACATATAACGAATAAGCATAATCTACTGGAAGTAGTTTTTTTTCTGCTTATGGTAAGTCCAGTAGTATGGGTGCCTATTTAGCATATAGGCTATTAGTAGGTATTTCACTTATGGGTATATTATAGCCCGGGGACTAGTATGTGAGGTATTTTAGGCATGGGTTTATAAGAACTTTATTTTCACCCTATGTATGCCTTGACATGCTTAAAGTTTTTCACGCTTCAGTTTGTTTGTGTTCATCTTTTTTTTTCACGCATTGACTTTTTTGTGTGCGTCCGTTTTCTCACACTTCGGCTTGATGATGCACTTAAGTTATGTGTACATGCTGGGTTTTTTAGATTGCTTCATTTTTTTCATGTGGTTAGTATTATGGGCATGTCTATGTGATCGAAATAATGAAAAAGTCCAGCAAACACTGTATAGCTATTGGGTGCAATCTATAACAGGGCACTGCACGACCCTGTATCCATATGCAAAATTCAAAGAAGAATAGCAGCACTCCAAAAGTAATAATTACCAGTCCTTTATTGTAGCCAAAAGCACAAATGAAGCAGCAACGTTTCGGACTACATGTCCTTCATCATGCTATCATGTCTATGTGATCGGCCTGTCATCGGGTTAGCGCTCATCCGATGCTCTGTAGATTATTAACACTGGTGAGAAGGGAAGTTGCATTGCTTCCAAGAGCTGCTTTATTTGGTTGTAAGGTTACTTTATTTATCCTGCCTTTAATGTAATGTTTAAATCATTATCTGTATTTTGATTTAATTTTCTCTTGTTAGGTGTATCCAGTCCACGGATCATCCATTACTTTTGGGATATTCTCCTTCCCAACAGGAAGTTGCAAGAGGATCACCCACAGCAGAGCTGCTATATAGCTCCTCCCCTAACTGCCATATCCAGTCATTCTCTTGCAAGCTCTCAACATAGCTGGAGGTAGTAAGAGGAAAGTGATAAAATATAGTTAGTTTTTTCTTCAATCAAAAGTTTATTGTTTTTAAATGGTACCGGAGTGTACTATTTTATCTCAGGCAGCATTTAGAAGAAGAATCTGCCTGCGTTTTTCTATGATCTTAGCAGAAGTAACTAAGATCCACTGCTGTTCTCACATATGTCTAAGGAGTGAGGTAACTTCAGAGGGAGAATGGCGTGCAGGGTATCCTGCATTAAGGTATGTGCAGTTAAGTTTTTCTAGGGATGGAATTTGCTAGAAAATGCTGCTGATACCGGATTAATGTAAGTTAAAGCCTAAATACAGTGATTTAATAGCGACTAGTATAAGGCTTGCTATCAGAGGTATATACTCTGATTAATGTGCAATATAAAACGTTTGCTGGCATTTTTAATCGTTTTTATATATGCTTTGGTGATAAAACGTATTGGGGCCTAGTTTTTTCCACATGGCTGGCTTTATTTTTGCCTAGAAACAGTTTCCTGAGGCTTTCCACTGTTATAGTATAAAAGTTATTACAGTTGGTGCAGTTAAAATTACAAACTGTGACATTCAGCTTCCCTCAGCAGTCCCCTGCATGCTATAGGACATCTCTGAAGGGCTCAAAAGGCTTCAAAAGTAGGAGCTGTGGCAGTTGTTATGACTGTTTAAAAAACATATTTTTCGTTTTGTTACTCTGTTTTTGTATTAAGGGGTTAATCATCCATTTGCAAGTGGGTGCAATGCTCTGCTAACTTGTTACATACACTGTAAAAATTTCGTTAGTTTAACTGCCTTTTTTCACTGTTATTTCAAATTTTGGCAAAATTTGTTTCTCTTAAAGGCACAGTAACATTTTTTTATATTGCTTGTTAACTTGATTTAAAGTGTTTTCCAAGCTTGCTAGTCTCATTGCTAGTCTGTATAAACATGTCTGACATAGAGGAAACTCCTTGTTCATTATGTTTAAAAGCCATGGTGGAACCCCATAGGAGAATGTGTACTAAATGTATTGATTTCACTTTAAACAATAAAGATCAGCTGTTATCTTTAAAAGAATTATCACCAGAGGATTCTGACGAGGGGGAAGTTATGCCGACTAACTCTCCCCACGTGTCGGACCCTTTGACTCCCGCTCAAGGGACTCACGCTAAAATGGCGCCAAGTACATCAAAGACGCCCATAGCGATTACTTTGCAGGACATGGCGGCAATCATGGATAATACCCTGTCAGCGGTATTAGCCAGACTGCCTGAATTCAGAAGAAAGCGCGATAGCTCTGGGGTTAGACGTAATACAGAGCGCGCAGATGTTTTAAGGCCCATGTCTGATACTGCGTCACAATATGCAGAAGCTGAGGTAGAGCTTCAGTCTGTGGGTGACGTCTCTGACTCCGGGAAACCTGATTCAGATATGTCTACTTTTAAATTTAAGCTTGAGAACCTCCGGGTGTTGCTTGGAGAGGTTTTAGCTGCTCTGAATGACTGTGACACAATTGCAGTGCCAGAGAAATTGTGTATACTGGATAAATACTACGCGGTGCCGGTGTGTACTGACGTTTTTCCAATACCTAAAAGGTTTACAGAAATTATTACTAAGGAGTGGGACAGATCCGGTGTGCCGTTTCCCCCCCCCCCCCCTCCTATTTTTAGAAAAATGTTTCCAATAGACGCCACCACACGGGACTTATGGCAGATGGTCCCTAAGGTGGAGGGAGCAGTTTCTACTTTAGCAAAGCGTACCACTATCCCTGTCGAGGACAGTTGTGCTTTTTCAGATCCAATGGATAAAAAATTAGAAGGTTACCTTAAGAAAATGTTTATTCAACAAGGTTTTATCCTGCAGCCCCTTGCATGCATTGCTCCTGTCACTGCTGCTGCGGCGTTCTGGTTTGAGTCTCTGGAAGAGGCCTTTCAGACAGCTACTCCATTGACTGAAATACTTGACAAGCTTAGAACACTTAAGCTAGCTAATTCTTTTGTTTCTGATGCAATTGTTCATTTGACTAAACTAACGGCTAAGAATTCTGGATTCGCCATCCAGGCACGTAGGGCGCTATGGCTTAATTCTTGGTCAGCTGACGTGACTTCAAAGTCTAAATTACTTAACATTCCCTTCAAGGGGCAGACCCTATTCGGGCCTGGTTTGAAGGAAATTATTGCTGACATTACTGGAGGTAAGGGTCATACCCTTCCTCAGGACAGGGCCAAATCAAGGGCCAAACTGTCTAATTTTCGTGCCTTTCGAAACTTCAAGGCAGGTGCAGCATCAACTTCCTCTGCTACAAAACAAGAGGGAACTTTTGCGCAATCCAAGCCGGCCTGGAAATCTAACCAGGCCTGGAACAAAGGCAAGCAGGCCAGAAAGCCTGATGCTGCCTCTAAGACAGCATGAAGGAACAGCCCCCTATCAGGCAACGGATCTAGTAGGGGGCAGACTTTCTCTCTTAGCCCAGGCGTGGGCAAGAGATGTTCAGGATCCCTGGGCGTTGGAGATCATATCTCAGGGATATCTTCTGGACTTCAAAGCTTCTCCCCCACAAGGGAGATTTCACCTTTCGAGATTATCTGTAAACCAGATAAAGAAAGAGGCATTCTTACGCTGTGTGCAAGACCTCCTAATAATGGGAGTGATCCATCCAGTTCCACAGATGGAACAAGGACAGGGATTTTATTCAAATCTGTTTGTGGTTCCCAAAAAAGAGGGAACCTTCAGACCAATTTTGGATCTAAAGATCTTAAACAAATTCCTCAGAGTTCCATCGTTCAAAATGGAAACTATTCGGACAATCCTACCTATGATCCAGGAGGGTCAGTACATGACCACAGTGGATTTGAAGGATGCTTACCTTCACATACCGATTCACAAAGATCATCATCGGTTCCTAAGGTTTGCCTTTCTAGACAGGCATTACCAGTTTGTGGCTCTTCCCTTCGGGTTAGCTACAGCCCCAAGAATTTTTACAAAGGTTCTGGGGTCTCTTCTGGCGGTCCTAAGACCACGGGGCATAGCAGTGGCCCCTTATCTAGACGACATCCTGATACAGGCGTCAAACTTCCAAATTGCCAAATCTCATACGGACATAGTGTTAGCATTTCTGAGGTCGCATGGGTGGAAAGTGAACAAGGGAAAGAGTTCTCTATCACCCCTCACAAGGGTTTCCTTCCTAGGAACTCTGATAGATTCTGTAGAAATGAAAATTTACCTGACGGAGTCCAGGTTATCAAAGCTTCTAAATTCCTGCCGTGTTCTTCACTACATTCCGCGCCCTTCGGTGGCTCAGTGCATGGAAGTGATCGGCTTAATGGTAGCGGCGATGGACATAGTGCCATTTGCGCACCTACATCTCAGACCGCTGCAATTATGCATGCTCAGTCAGTGGAATGGGGATTACACAGATTTGTCCCCTCTGCTAAATCTGGATCAAGAGACCAGAGATTCTCTTCTCTGGTGGCTATCTCGGGTCCATCTGTCCAAAGGTATGACCTTTCGCAGGCTAGATTGGACAATTGTAACAACAGATGCCAGCCTTCTAGGTTGGGGTGCAGTCTGGAATTCCCTGAAGGCTCAGGGATCGTGGACTCAGGAGGAGAAACTCCTCCCAATAAATATTCTGGAGTTAAGAGCAATATTCAATGATCTTCTAGCTTGGCCTCAGTTAGCAACCCTGAGGTTCATCAGATTTCAGTCGGACAACATCACAACTGTGGCTTACATCAACCATCAAGGGGGGACCAGGAGCTCCCTAGCGATGTTAGAAGTCTCCAAGATAATTCGCTGGGCAGAGACTCACTCTTGCCATCTATCAGCGATCCATATCCCAGGTGTAGAGAACTGGGAGGCGGATTTTCTAAGTCGTCAGACTTTTCATCCGGGGGAGTGGGAACTCCATCCGGAGGTGTTTGCTCAATTGGTTCATCGTTGGGGCACACCAGAATTGGATCTCATGGCGTCTCGCCAGAACGCCAAGCTTCCTTGTTACGGATCCAGGTCCAGGGACCCAGAAGCGACGCTGATAGATGCTCTAGCAGCACCGTGGTTCTTCATCCTGGCTTATGTGTTTCCACCGTTTCCTCTGCTCCCTCAACTGATTGCCAAAATCAAACAGGAGAGAGCATCGGTGATCTTGATCGCGCCTGCCTGGCCACGCAGGACCTGGTATGCAGACCTGGTGGACATGTCATCCTTTCCACCTTGGCCTCTGCCTCTGAGACAAGACCTTCTACTACAGGGTCCTTTCAATCATCCAAATCTAATTTCTCTGAGACTGACTGCCTGGAGATTGAACGCTTGATTTTATCTCCGAGTCAGTCATTGATACCTTAATACAGGCACGAAAGCCTGTAACCAGGAAAATCTACCATAAGATATGGCGCAAATATCTTCATTGGTGTGAATCCAAGAATTACTCATGGAGTAAGGTTAGGATTCCTAGGATATTGTCCTTTCTCCAAGAGGGTTTGGATAAAGGATTATCAGCTAGTTCTTTAAAGGGACAGATTTCTGCTCTGTCTATCCTTTTGCACAAGCGTCTGGCAGAGGTTCCAGACGTCCAGGCATTTTGTCAGGCTTTGGTTAGAATTAAGCCTGTGTTTAAACCTGTTGCTCCTCCATGGAGCTTAAACTTGGTTCTTAAGGTTCTTCAAGGAGTTCCGTTTGAACCCCTTCATTCCATTGATATCAAACTTTTATCTTGGAAAGTTCTGTTTTTGATGGCTATTTCCTCGGCTCGTAGAGTCTCTGAGTTATCAGCTTTACAATGTGATCTGATTTTCCATACAGATAAAGTAGTTCTGCGTACAAAACCTGGGTTTTTACCTAAGGTAGTTTCCAACAAGAATATCAATCAAGAGATTGTTGTTCCATCATTGTGTCCTAATCCTTCTTCAAAGAAGGAACGTCTTTTACATAATTTGGACGTAGTCCGTGCTTTAAAGTTTTACTTACAAGCGACTAAAGATTTTCGTCAAACATCTTCCCTGTTTGTTGTTTACTCTGGACAGAGGAGAGGTCAAAAGGCTTCGGCAACCTCTCTTTCTTTTTGGCTTCGGAGCGTAATACGCTTAGCCTATGAGACTGCTTATTTTTTTATTATTTTTTCTGCAGAAAAAAAACTCCACAGCTTGGGTATTCCAGGGGTAATGGATCATGGACTCTTATCACCTATATGAAAGAAAAATATAATTTATGCTTATCTATTAAATTAATTTCTTTCATGGTGGTCAGAATAAATGAGCCCCTGCCCAATTTTTTCCTCCTTTTTATTGGTCTTATTTTCTTTTCCCACATTCTTCTTTTCTAGCTTGGCTATATGTCAGACTGGTTTCAAGTAAGGTGCGAGGGGTTTTAAGGTCTCTGGGAGTTTGGGATCTTTGACTCCTCCTAGTATCCAGGAGTATAATCCTCAGGGGTAATGGATCGTAGACTCTATGAAATAAATGAATTTATCAGGTAAGCTTAACTTATATTTTCAGGATTCAGATAGAACATGCAATTTTAAACAACTTTACAATTTACTTCCATTATTAATTTGCACACAATATCTTAGGTACCAGCTCTTTCTGAGCATGTGCAAGCAGTGTATACAGTGTAAGTTTGTAGTTGGCTTATAGCTATCAAATGATACAGTTGGCAGGGAAATGGAAGCAATCTACTACTAATTTTAAATTCAAATTAAGTGCTGTTGCTTTGGCTTTTTATTGTGCATTTGTACATTATGCAGTTTTATTGGATTTAATGATCCTTTAACAAAAAGGTGTTGTGCTTATAGTTTCTATTTAAATATCCATGTTTTCTCAGTGATCTATTTTGTTAAAGGGATATGAAACCCATCATTTTCCTTTCATGATTCAGATAGAGCATGCGATTTTGAACATATTTACTTCTTTTGTTGACAAACAGGCACATAAGCTCAGGAGCCTGACCATTTCTGGAGCTCTATATGGTAGTAGTTTTGCAAGATCAGAAGATGGCAGCACTATTTCCTGCCCTTAGGGAAGTTATGTAGGTGTGCACCCCAAAAGGTTACCTTAAAAAGTAGATAAAACGTCCCAAGAAAGGCAGCACCACCATAAATTAAAGAATTCACTTGTATTCCATTTAACAGGAGCAGGTCTAGCAAATCAAGACTATGTTCCGGGTTACATACCAAGGGTAGTCTTGATTTGCTAGACCTGCTCCTGTTAAATGAAATAAAAGTGAATTCTTTAATTTATGGTGGTGCTGCCTTTCTTTAGATGTTTTAGCACTATTTCCTGCCACATAGTGCTCCAGACACCTACATTTGTATCTTTTCAACAAAGAATATCATGGGAACAAAGCAAATTAATTTGATAATAGAAGTGAATTGGAAACCTTTTTTGCATACCGTGTCTGAATCACAAAATCATTTTTTTTTGTTTCATATCCCATATGAGGAGTAACACATAATATAACTCTTTATACCTCAATGTAATATTTCACCAACTTAAAATTATTCTAAAACATTTACTTGTTTGTTTGGAAAGTATCTATTGCTTACAACAATGCAGATTAGAAATACTAAGAGTCTTGGAATGCTGCATTGCCCAGAAATGATTTGAAAGACTTTATTGCACAATTTCCTCTTTTAAATTCTTTTTGATTCCATGTGAGTTTGTGGTATTGTGACGTTTGTCATCACTGTGCTATGCAGCCTGTTTGTTTTTGTGGGGGGTAGAGATTCTTTCCCCAGGTGACATGAAGTGGTCCACTAAAACATCATGTCAGAAAGGCTAAAGTAACAGAGACAAGTGAGCGAGTGCTGAGGCAGCAGGTGGGAGTCCTTGTGGAATGTCCTGCCTAACTCAATGCTTGGAAGTCCAATCCTCCAGATGTTTCCTCAGGAGAAAGGCTGTGTTTACAAAAACTGTAGCTGTCCTCCAGGGAGCGATATTTGGTACGGAAAGGAATGCACTTTTAAAATGTATTTGCACAACAGTGATTTAAACATAGGTTTCAGTCAAAACAATGTTTTACTGGTGCGGCCAGATTATGACTAGGCATTTTTCTACTTGTCATACTGTTTGTTGTTGTTTTTTTATTTTAAAGCTCAGTAAACTTCATCCACATACTTGGGGACTATTAGTACCTATTAGTTCTGAAAAAGGGAGAATGCCAGAATGCTGTGAGATCAGATCACTTTTTATTGAAACCATATAGTAAAACAGAGAAATGTTTATACTTAGCTTCAAATAGTTAATGACTTGTTAATTGATAACATACACAGACAGGAAGGCAAATCACTGTAAACACACACAGGGGGAACTTTATCTCATTACTTTTTGTGTAAGATGTTTCAGAAAAGTCTCATCTCAACAACTGCTTGTTCAATTTCCTTCTTAATACAGGGAGAGTCCACAGCTGCATTCATTACTTGTGGGAAATACAAACCTGGCCACCAGGAGGAGGCAAAGACACCCCAGCCAAAGGCTTAAATACCTCCCCTACTTCCCTCATCCCCCAGTCATTCTTTGCCTTTCGTCACAGGAGGTTGGCAGAGAGTGTCAGAAAATTTTAAAGTAGTTCTTCAGGAAGGGTATCTGCCCTTCGAGATGGGACTGGAGTTTTAAGTAGTCTTGTCAGCCTCTCAGTGAGAGCATTGACGAAAGTTAGAGTCTGGAGATGCAGGGAGAGTCTTTCTGCAAAACCATCGAGACTCATATTAACAGCTCCTTAAGCAATCAGTGTTGACGAGTTTCGCTGCCTGCTTTCTTCACTCAAGTCCATGTCAGAAGCACTGCTACAATCTGTCAAACTTGAAGGACCGTGTTACTGTTCCACGGCATAGATTCCGGTAAGATTGTTTAATTTTTTACACATATTGCAACCACTAGAAGACAGTTTTACAGTGTGGCTCCTTTTATCTATATGGAATCAAGGGTTATTATCTCCTGAGGGGGATTATGAACAGTTGGGTTTAATCATATATGCTTTATTTGATTTTATGCTCCTTTTATTTATGGGCTCATAGGCTGAGATGGAGCATACAGGTTTCACTTTCACTTTGTGACCGGAATGGTTGAGGCTTCTATTTCCTTTCTCTTGACCGAGTTACTACCGGAGAGGATTTTTATCTCTGTTCTGTCTGGGTCATAGGAGGTGGTTAGTGCCCCAGCCATTGGGGGTATAAAGGTGCCGCTTTTTTTATTTAAAATAACGTTCATTTTTTCTGTAGTCCTCTGCATATCGTACTTTAGCTATGGAGGATTCTGATTCATTAGAGGGTTCTCCCTCTATTTCAAAGAGTAATGCCTGTTTATATTGTAAGGGGGCTCTGGAATATCCGCCCTCTCAATTATGTTCCATATGCCTTGATAAGGGTATTATATCAAATAAGGTTGACATGTTTGATACCACTGAGCCGCCCACCTCTGAGGAGTCCTCGTCCAGTGAGAAACACACCCTACATGGATCTTTGTATACGCATGCAGCTTCCCATTGCACTGCTAATCCTCCATTTGGAGGGGGGCTTTTTTGTCACCAGAAGTTACTGCGCAGTTTCATACCGCGGTGTCTGTGGCCATTAGTGCTTTCCCTCGCACTGCTAAGTGCAAACGAAAGGTTAAATCTTGCACTCCTGCCTAGGTGGCATCATGTAATTTGTTGGATATATCCAATCAGTTATCCGAGGATGAGGTTCTCTCTGAAACTTCAGAGTATGAACTTTCAGGGTTGGAGTCTACTGCCTATAATCCTCCGTCTGTGGAGGATCCAGTTTTTTTCGATTTAGGACAGAACGTTTACGCTTTCTACTAAAGGAGGTTTTGACTACCTTAGAGGTTCCAAAGGCCGAGCTGCCAGACGAACCTCTGGGTCCTAAATTTGATGGCAATCATTATTATGGACGAGTGGAACAGGATTAGATTCCTCTTCCCGTAGTCTGCCTTTTAAGGATCCTGGTTCCGGGCTTTCTATGGGGGTGGATTCTCTCTTTCCCATCCCTACTTGGTTGGCGCTAATTTTATGCTTGCCACACATAATGCTAGCCCGTGTGAGGATAGTTCATCGTTCATAGAGCCTCCGGATATAAGGATGGAAACTCTGTTAAAAATTATTTTCAACCTATGGGATACTTGCTTTTATGGCAGTTGCTGGAGCGGCTACCTTTTGGTGCGTCTCCTTTGCGAAAACGATCAAGGTTAATGGTTTCCTCGACATTTTTCAGGAAAGAATTATGGCCTTCTGGGTTACTAATTCTTTTATCTGCGCTGTTATTACACAGATTAATTAGCCTATGGCGAAGACTTCAGGTTTTCTGTTCAGGCCCGTAAGGCTCTCTGACAGATATAACTTCTAAGTCTAGTCTCTTTCCCTCTCCTTTAAAGAAAAGAGTTTGTTTGACTGTCTCCACAGTTTCAGGGGCCAAGGGTGCCTTCATACCGTAAGATAAGGAGAACAATTCTAAGGGACAAAGTTTGTATTTTTGTTCCTTTAGTTCTGATAAAAGCCCAGCGTCAGAGGCCTCCGCTAAACCAAAGCAAACCAAGAGTTCTTGGAAGCCGGCTCAGTCCTGGAATAGATCCAAGCAGAGCAAAAAGCCCGCCGAGACTAAGTCTGCATGAAGGGACGGCCCTCGGTTCTAATTTGGATCAAGTCTGTCGCTCTTTCAGAGGCTTGGTTCAGGGACGTGCAGGATTCTTGGGTCCTGGAGGTCATACCTCAGGGTTGCAAGATAGGTTTCAAATCTCATTCACTCAGGAGCAGATTCATCCTCTCAACCTGTCTTCAAGACTAGGAAAGAGGGAAGCTTTTCTGGAGTGCGTAAGGGATCTGTCCTCCTTTGGAGTCATTGTCCCAGTGCCTATCATAGAGAGAGATTTGGGATACTATTCAAACATTTTCGTGGTCCCAAAGAAGGAGGGATCTTTCCGTCCAATTTTGGACCTAAAGTGCATAAACACATTTTTATATGTCCCCTCGTCAAGATGGAGACAATAAGGTCCATCCTTCCCTTAATTCCGGAAGGGCAGTTTATGACCACTATAGATCTGAAGGAGGCATTTCTTCACCTTCCAATCCACTGGGAAAACTTCCAGTTCCTCAGGTTTAGGATCCTGGACCAGCATTTCCAGTTCATTGCACTTCCATTTGGTCTAGCTACTGCTCCAAGAATTTTACGAAGGTTCTAGGGGCTTTTTTAGCAGTCGCCAGAACCCGGAGTGTAGCAGCAGCTCCCTACTTGGCTGACATTCTGGTACAAGCACCATAGTTTCGTCTGGCGGAAGACCATTAAGAATCTCTCCTCTGGGGAAGATAAAAAGAGAAAGGAGTTATCTTATTCCAAGCACCAGGGTGGAATTCCTGGGCACAATATTAGATTCCATAGACATGAGAATATTTCTAACAGACCAGAGAAGTTGCAAATTAGCTTCAACATGTCTTGCCCTCCAGACCTCCTTAAGGCCATATGTGGCTCAGTCTATGGTGGTGATTGGTCTCATGGTGTCCAGCATGGACATCGTTCTCTTTGCCAGGTTCCACCTCAGGCCATTGCGACTGTGCATGCTGAGGCAGTGGAACGGCGATAATTTGGATCTGTCTCAACAGATTTCTCTGGACAATCGGTCAAGAGAATCGCTCTCTTGGTAGCTCTGTCCGGATCACCTGTCCCGAAGGACATCCTTTTTAGGACCATCCTGGGTGACTGTGACTATGGACGCAAGTCTGTCAGGATGGAGAGCTGTTTGAGGACCTGTGGACGCAGGAGTTGGAGCTCCCTCCCGTTCAACATTCTAGATCTTCGGGCAATATTCAATGCTCTGAAGGTTTGGCCCCTACTGGGTCATTCCAATTTATCTGATTCCAATCAGACATTATATCCTCAGTGGCTTACATCAACCATCAGGGGGGAACGAGAAGTTTCCTGGCATTGAGGGAAGTATCTCGAATTCTGGGGTGGGTGGAGTGTTCCCTGTCAGTGATCCACATTCTGACAGGTGGGGAATGTCAGAGATAGATCTCATGGCGTCCCATCTCAATACCTAGCTACTCAGATATGGGTCGAAGTTCAGGGGGTCCTCAGGCAGAGCTAATAGATGTATTAGCGGTGCCTTGGAGGTTCAATCTAATTTCTCTTTTCCTTCCATTACCACTCCTTCCTTGAGTGGTGGCTTGAATCTTTCAGGAGCAGGCATCAATGATTCTTATTGCTCCATCGTGGCCTCAAAGGATATGGTTCGCGGATCTAGTGGGGATGTCATCATCTCCTCCTTGGAGGTTACCTTGTCGCAGGGATCTGCTGGAACAAGGCCCCTTAATACCTCTAAATCTAGATTCTCTGAGGCTGGCTGCGTGGAGATTGATTGCTTAGTCTTAGCCAAGAGAGGGTTTTCTGAGAGTGTTATCGATACTCTCATTCAAGCTCGTAAGCCGGTTACTCGACACATTTTTCATAAGGTGTGAAGGACCTACTTATTCTGGTGTGAAGAGCATGGTTTGTCCTGGCACAATGTAAAGGTTGCAACGATTCCTTCTTTTCTCTAGTTTGGACTGGAGAAGGGCCTCTCGGCTACTTCCTTGAAGGGACAGATTTTGTCACTGTCTTACTGCACAAGAGGCTCGCTGAGCTTCCGGATGTACAGTCTTTTGTTAAGGTTCTGACTAGGATCAGGCCGGTGATTAGATCTAATGCTCCTCCTTGGTGTTGAAATATTGTTCTTAAAGTTTTGCAACGTGCTTAGTTTGAGCCTATGCATGAGGTTGACATTAAGTTTTTTGTCTTGGAAGGTTCTTTTTCTACTAGCTATTGCTACTGCACGCAGAGTCTCTGAGATTGCTGCCTTGCAATGCGACCCTCCTTATCTGGTGTTCCATGCTGATAAGGCTGTTCTACAAACTAAGTTAGGATTTCTTCATAAGGTTGTGTCAAATCGCAACATCAATCAAAAAATTGTTGTTCCTTCCTTATGTCCTAATCCTTCTTCATTGAAGGAACGTTTGCTGCATAATCTGGATGTGGTTATTCTTCAGGCTACAAAGGAATTTAGACAAACTTCTTCTCTGTTATCTATTCTGGGAAGCGTAAGGGTCAGAGGGCATCTTCGACTTCCTTATCTTTTTGGTTGAGGAGTATCATCCACTTAGCATATGAGTCAGCGGGTCTTAAACCTCCTCAGAGGATTACTGCTCATCTACGAGAGCAGTGGTTTCCTCTTGGGCCTTCAAAAATGAGGCCTCTATGGATCAGATTTGTAAGACGTGCTACCTGGTCCTCCTTACATACTTTTTCCAAATTTTACAAGTTTGATGTTTTTGCTTCTGCTGAAGCAGCCTTCGGGAGAAAGGTTTTGCAGGCTGTGGTGCCCTAAGATAAGGGGCCGCCTTTCTTTTACCCACCCATTAGCATTCAGTGTCCTCTGTAGCTTTGGTATTGTTTCCCACAAGTAATGAATGCTGCTGTGGACTCTCCCTGTATTAAGAAGGAAAACGTAAATTATGACTTACCAGAGAGTCCACAGCTCCCGCCTGTGTTCTCCGATGGGCGGTCCTAAATTTATTTTGTTTTCTTCTGGTACATTTTTCACCCTGATATTTCTCCTACTGTTTCCTTGTTCCCTCAGCAGAATGACTGGGGGATGAGGGAAGATGGGGAGGTATTTAAGCCTTTGGCTGGGGTGTCTTTGCCTCCTCCTGGTGGCCAGGTTCTTTATTTCCCACAAGTAATAAATGCAGCTGTGGACTCTCCCTGTATCAAAGGAAAGGAAATGATCTGGTAAGTCATAATTTATGTTTTTTTGTTCTCTTTGGAAGCAGCTCAGTTAACAAACCTGTTCAAATTTAATTTGCATAGACAGTCTAGCACATAACCCAAGAGCACCTAGACTGTGTCAATCTAGTTTGCAATCTGCTTTCAGTTTTGAACTAATTAACTGCTTTTCACATTAGTTCTTAATCAAACTTTCTGCCTCTTGCTTGCTTCAGTTATGTTTGACTGTAAAAATTATACTCTTTTACTCAGCAGCACTGCTGCCCCTCTGCAGTTAGTTAGTTCTCACGCTAGGTTCTGTATAAAAACTTAAAACACTAAATATGTTGTCAAGACCGCAGACCAAAAGATATTTTTCTAATATTTTAACTGATTATTATTATTATTATTATACTTTATTTATGAAGCGCCAACATATTCCGCAGCGCTGTCCATGGATACAATTCATTTAAATAAAACAATACAAGACTTGTAAGAGACAGGACAAAAATTACAAACACATACAGGAGGGATTGAGGGCCCTATTCCCGTGGGAACTTACAATCTAGAAGGGTAGGAGGTTGAGAAACAGGAGGTGAGGACTGCAAGATTGAGAAAGATGTTAATACAGAGTTAGATGAGGGAAATGTTAGGTAAGTGAAATTAATTTTTATTTAGTTGGGTGGTAGGCTTCTCTGAACAGAAAAGTCTTCAGGGAACATTTAAAGGAAGAAAGATTAGGGCAAAGCCTGACAGCACGAGGTAGAGTGTTCCAGAGGGTAGGTGCTGCATGACAGAAGTCCTGCAGTCTAGCATGAGAGGAGGTAATAGTCGTGGATGCAAGGAGCAGGTCATTTTTGGATCTTAGTGGGCGGGCTGGAGTATACTTGTGTATTAGAGAGGATAGGTAGAGGGGAGCAGCGTTGGTGAGAGCTTTGTATGTAAGGGTAAGAATTTTGAATTTAATTCTGCTGTGAATGGGGAGCCAATGAAGGGACTCGCAGAGAGGTGCAGCAGATACAGAGCGATGGGAAAGGTGGATCAGCCTGGCAGAGGCATTTAGGATGGATTGAAGGGGAGAGAGACAGGAAAGAGGAATGCCAGCGAGTAGGTTATTGCAGTAGTCAAGTCGGGAAATAACATGGGAGTGGATTATTTGCTTTGTGGTGTCAGCGCTCAGGAAAAGGGCGAATCTTGGAAATATTGCATAGATGGTTGCGGCAGGATGTAGAAAGCTATTGGATATGGGGGATGAAGGATAGATTTGAGTCTAGTGTAACTCTGAGGCAGCGGACTTGGGGCGATGGGGAAATCGTGATGCTGTCAACAGGGCTAGAGAAGTCAGAAGTCGGCGTAGAGCTTGAGGGCGGGATAAGAAGGAGCTCAGTCTTGGACATGTTAATCTTTAGGTGGTGAGAGGCCATCCTGGAAGAAATACCAGATAAGCAGTCGCTGACATGAGAAAGGACAGATGGAGAGAGAGCAGGGGTGGAGAGGTAGATCTGGGTGTCATCAGCATAGAGGTGATATTTGAAGCCATAACTATTGATAAGTTTACCCAGCGAAGAAGTATAGATGGAGAAGAGTAGATGACCCAGAACAGATCAGATCCTTGAGGTACTCCAACAAACATAGGCATAGGAGAGGAGGAGTCGCCGGCAAATGACACAGAAAAAGACCCGTGAGAAAGATAGGAGTGAATCCAGGAAAGAGCAGTGTCATAGAGGCCAAAAGAGCTACGGGTCTGTAGGAGGAGGGGGTGGTCAACTGTGTCGAAGGCTGCTGAGAGGTCAAGTAAGATGAGTATAGAGTAGTGGATAATATTTGATGAAGTATTTGTGCATGGAATCATGAAACGTTTCCAATCCCGTACACTTTTTCTGAATGAGACGGAACTCTGCCACATTTTGAGGATGTGAGGCGTGATTTGTACAGCATTTAAAAATATTTTAAAAAGTGGATGAGTGACAATACCACCTGTTTTGTGTATCAAGTTGGTCTCATTGGGAACACTCCCAAAGATGAATTTAAACTATTTCTTTCTAATGGTAGTGAGGATCCACAATACCTTACTCTTGGGAATTATATCAAATGGCCACCAGAAGGAGGCAAAGTCACCCTACTCCACTCCAGAGCTCTTAAATATCCCTCCTACTTCCTCTTCCCTCCCAGTAGTTCTTTGCCTTGTCAAGGAGAGGGCAAGGATACAGGCGTTCAGCGAAATAGAAGATCATTCCATGATTATTCATGCTAAATTCCCTCGGTGGATAGTTCCCAGAAGAGAGGGTCTTGGAAATTGCTGCTGGTGCAATAAAATTCGTATGAGTCTTGTCACATCAGCAAGCCATGGGTGTCACTGGCAAGTTCTCAAGCCTCCTCCTGGTATGGCCAATGGGATATATTTCCCCATTAAGGTCCTATACTGTTAGTTACTGTTCAGGACTCCCCTCAATCTGTTTCGGCTACAGAGCAGGGGATGAGATGTAAGAAGTATCCCCCGGGGGACTAATGTCTCACAATCGGTATGGTCAGGTACATAGTAAGAACGGTGAACACACTATTTATTACTATGGAGAGGCTGGACCTTGGGGAGCCTAATGCCATATAATTTTACTTTAGGTGGCAATTTGTGCACTGTGTTAAGTTTATGCTCAGTGTAACCTACTGTGCTTTTAGATAGGGCTGAGCATATTAAAACTGTTAAGGTTTTACAAGGTTTTCCCTACTGCTATGTGTTAACTTTACTGTTGTACTTGAGTGTTTTTATACCTTTTAAGTCCTTACTGACTCCGGTACCTCAGTGCTCTGGTCACATGACATCACTCCAGTGCGCTGAGGAAGCGGCTGTGGCAGAGACTATTTGGGGAGCTATACCACTGACTCAGTTCCTCTGGTGGGGAAGGGGTTAATTTATTTCCCCGTCGCAAGACAGTGTTTGGGCACCGTTTCCTGCCTCTTCCTGCAATCTACCTCAGACTACTACAGAGGGCGGCGCTTACAGCATCTCTGACACGGACCTTGACCACTGCAACTGAGGGACCTCAGGAGGATGGTGAGACCTTTACAAGAGCACAGGGGAGGGGGTTATGCAGCATACATCGTAATTTGCAGCTATATATGGGCATAATTCTGGGCACGTTGATGCTATAGTATAGCGAGGACTCCTACATTCTCCTTGAAAGGGGAGTATTTTTCACAATTCTTAACTCTAAAGGGGTGTAGTTGTTTTTGCCCTAGGCTTAATTAACCCTGTAATCTCTACTAGGGGTTGCTCTATACACAAATACCTAACATTGAACAAATTGGTTGGACATCAATACCATATCCTCCGAGAGCAACATTTCTGATATTGTTATCCCAGTTATTAATTTTTTTCTGTACCTTAGAGCAATTTAGAACTATGGTGTTCTATTCCCAAGGTAGATGGAGCTATATCTACCTTGGCTAAGAGCGAAAGGTGGGGTCTACTATTTCAATCTGCAATGAGTATAAAAGCAGTTTGCAGGCGCTGTTACTTTATTCCTCTCTATCTGGTCTGGTAACAGTGGAGTCTCCTCTAGAGGAGATTCAGGATCGCATTCAAGCTCTAAAGATGGCAAATCCTTTCCTTTGTGCTGCATTTATACTATTTGTTTGCCTTAATGCCAAGAATATAGCTCTGACAGTTTTGTTCAGACCAGCACTTTGGCTTAAGTCTTGGTTGGCTAACGTAGTTTCTAAGTCTAGTCTGCTATCTCTAGCCTTTAAAATTAAGAACCTGTTTGTCTCTGGCTTGAAATCAATTATCTCCACACTGACTGAGGAAAAGGAGTCTTCTTGCCCCATGACAAAGGGCAAATCTGGCAGACATTTTGTTACTTTTTCCCCGAACCAGTATCAGAAATCACCCAAGCCTACCTGGAGACAAAATCCAGTTTGGAGCAATTCCATGCACCCTAAGAAACTCTCTGATTCCAAGAAGGTGCGGCCCCCGATCCAGATTTTTCTCTGGTAGGGTGCAGACTAAGGGGTAGATTTATCAACTGTCAGGCAGACATTGATAAATGCCGACAGCTTATGCTTGTGCAGTGCCGCCCCCCTCACATTCATGGCCAATCAGCCACTAGAAGGGGGTGTCAATCATCCCAATCGTATCCGATTGGGATGAATGCTGTCCGCCTCCTCTGAGGTGGTCGATGAGTTAAGGAGCAGCAGTCTTACTATTGAAACTTCGGGAAAAGATTGCAGTATCCGCTGCTTGATAAATCTACCCCTAAGCCTTTTTCATGAGGTTTTTCTGGATAGGCTCTACCAGTTCACTGCTCTGCCATTTGGTTTAGCCACTGCTCCCAGAATCTTTACCAGAATTCAGTGATTCGACCCATTAGGTATTGGTGACTACATTATCTGGATTATATCTTGGTTCAGGCACAATTTTCACCTTTAACAACTGCTCACACCAAGAAGTTCTCTTGCTTCTGTGCAGTCAAGGTTGGAACTGGGAAGCGGATTTTCTGAGCCGCCAGACTCTTCATCAGGGCTATGGTTGCTGAACAAGGAGATTTTTTATCAATTCATGGGACGCTGGGGAGTTCCGGTGTTTAATCTGATGGTGTCTCTCCTGAATTTTAAGATTACAAGGTACGGCTTGAGATCAAGGGATTACCAGGCGGAATTGATAGCCATAGTAACAAGATAGTAGGTAAAGTAGTACTAATGGTAAGTACCTATAGGTGCCAAATATTTTTGTAATCAACAAACACCTGTTAGGGGGGCAATATAGCACTAAGGAGACTCATAGATAAATGAGTTACAAAGTCTGTAACAAAAAAAGAGTGCTTTACCCCTGCAATTATTTAGGAAAAATTCTCCCTGAATAATACAGGAATGATTTTAACCATTCATACTTTATCTTTATTGGTTTAACTATTCAATCATACACATTTAAAAACACTTAAACTCTCTAGATATCAATATATAGCATAGATGTGTGAATAATACCTCTGAGAATCATGTATCTATATGTGAAACATTATACTTGGTTTGTATAATATCAAGCAGTTATATACAAACGTTACCTTTTGTAGCCGGCTATTAATAATTTCAGAAATAATGCTGTAACAAGAGGACCTGTTAATATGTGGGATGTCAGATTATGAGATTAAAGCTATCTAGCTAATACTCTATCTATAATTATAAAGTCCTTGCAGTGTCAACTATTAGCACAGCTGTTCAGTGTAATAGATTATGTCTGCTTAAAATCTCTAGATATTTATATTTAATATAGGTGTGTAAGTAACACCTCTGAGAATCATGTATCTAGATATGAAAAGTTGTACTTGGTTTGTAAAATATTAAGCAGTCAGATACAAACAATATCTTTTGTAGCCGGCTATTAATAAATTAAAAATAATGCTGTAACAAGAGGAATAGCCACTCTGCCTGCTCCTTGGCGGTATCAGCTATTTCCTCTGATCTTCTGATTTTCCAGGTAGTCACACAAATCAAGCAGGAGAATATTTAAGTAATTCTCATAGCTCCTGTATAGCCACGCAGGGCCTGGTATACAATCTAGTGCAGATGTTGTGTGCTCCTCCGTGGCATATCCCCCAAAGACCAAGGCCCATTTTTTATCAAAACCTTCTGTATCTCAATTTAGCTGCTTTGAGATTAGACAGTTGATTCTTTCACAGAGAAGCTTCTCGTACGCTGTAATTGAAACTCTGATTCAGGCTCATAAGCTTGTTACCAGAAGGTCTTATCATAAAGAATTGAAAGATTATTTGTCTTAGTGCTCTGATCATGGTTACTCATGTCATTCTGTAAGAATTCCACAGACTTTACAGTTTCTTTCTGAGGGCCTAGATTTTCAAGATGGCCACCACAGTGATGTGTACAAAAAACCTGTCACCATATTTGTACAGAAGGCTGCAGAATAGCATATCCTCTGGCACATAATAACCAAAGGGGAAGGATGACTCACTGTGAGAGAAAAGCAGCTCCTCTTTCTCCTATCTTGAAATCTGGGCAGCCATCAATGGCCTTTGCCCTGGGGCCCATTGAGGTTTAGTTATGCCCCTGGGGGCCAATGTTACAAAAGCTAGGGTTATAATGAGCTGCTTATATATAGTACGACACATCTAGCATGCTATCTATTTAATGGTATATGTGTCAATTTGATCAGATTACTAGATTGTTAAATTTGCTTTCACTAGATTTTTTTCAAAGCAGCTACATTTATAGCAGTTTGCATAGGATCTAGCCCTTAATTATATCTTCTTCCCAACTGTGGGCCAGATTACGAAAGGAGCGCAAACATAAGGGGTTTATCGCTGGGGTGTGCGCTCGTAAAGCTTACCACTCGTATTACAAGTTGATAGTAAATGTGATCGATTTAGCGCAATCACGATTTTTGCTAAAATGATTACCGCAACTTCAGAGCTAAGGATAACAGTTTCACAAAACTAAAAGGTTGCACAAAACACATCAAAAATACATTACAAAGTATAGTTGCACTCATAGTAAAACTATCGTATAATTTTTTTGCGCAAAAGTTTTTTTGAATCATTTTTATAAGGGCTTAAAAATAGGAGATCTCAGGTGTTAGAAAAAAAGGCAAGCAAAAGCCTTTAACATAGAGATACTTAAATATACATATGTAAATATGTATATGTATGTATATATGTGTACATATGTATTTATATGTGTATAAATGCTTTTACAGACAAATATACACATATAAACATATATGTACTTATCTGCAAAGGGCTCCAATGCATATATATATATATCTATATATACTGTATAAAACAAAGGTAGGTACTGTACAGCAAACGTGCAAATTCACAGTCCAATGTAAATTATCCAAGTGCACGCACGCTGGAAAGGCATGAGTTACCTCTCATACATAATCTCCTATAAGTACAAAGGTAGCGTCAGCACTGTTTCTTTATAAGATACATTTCTTTATTGAAGTAACATGGGGATAAAATAGCGACGTTTTGGGTCCATCTGACCCTTAATCATGCTATAGAACACTGTTATACACCTCCTTATATACCACCTCTATGCAAATTAATTGAATTGAACTATTTTGGTTCTTATACCTGAGTTTGATGTAATTGCGCCATCTATAGGTCAAATTTGGAATTTTTTACTTTTTTTCAAAATGGAAATTTCTATTTGCCTCTTTTTTTCTTCTTATAACTTATTAAGAGGTGGATATCAGTGAGATTACAATCTTAGTGAGATTACAATCTCTCGCCCCTTGACGGGCGTATAGTTTCACCTACATAGCCCCGCCCACAGAGACACGCTTAAAAATGTAGACAACATAGTCAGTATCACTATTGCAAAAAGGTTTTTTTATTATTGTGTTATATTTTGATTGCATTGTAATGTCACTAATATACACCCCTTAATAGGTATGAGAAGAAAAAAAGAGGCAAATAGAAATTTCCTCTTGGCTCAAATAAGTGATTCACAGGGTTTACTTGAAGGCGGGAAAGTCGCGTCCTAAGTGTATTCAGCTCTTGTACAAGAGCAGTTGCAACACCTGGGGTTTTTAAAAATGATTTATCTTTAGAGCAGATTTGCAAAGCTGCAACATGTATTCATTGCGTACTTTTTTTCAGAGTTTATCGCTTTGAGGTTTTGTTTTTTTGCAAGCAGTTTTTTGCAGGAAAGTCCTTCAGGCTGCAGTGTCGGCTAAATAAGAACTGCCAGAAAAAATTGTCCCACCCTTTCAGTAACATAAAACATCAGCTTGGGCATTAATTCCATATGTTATGGAGGACTCTGGATCATCATCATTTTACAAAAGAAAACACAATTTATGCTTACCTGATAAATTATTTTCTTTCGGAATGATGATGGTCTACAGGCCCTGCCCATTTCAATGTTTGGGCAACAGTTCTAATGACACCTCTACAGACCCTGCTTTGTCTTTCCTACCTATATGTTTCCTATTTTCTACTCGGCTATACTAAACTAGAGAGAGCTGGGAGGTGGAGAGATTTTAAGCTCTGAGATTGGTTCTTGACCTCCTCCTAGTGGTGGGAAATATAGCCCATATGCTATGAAGGACTGTGGACCATCATCATTCCGAAACAAAAGAATTTATCAGGAAAGCATAAATTTAGTTTTTTGTTCAGGTGGTGGCAGTACTTCTTTTGCCCATTATATTGTTCCTGTTTCAGGGGAAGTGGGAGGGATTAAAGCTCTGGTGTGTTGGGGTATATTTTGCCTCCTAGTGGTCAGGAGGGGAATTCCCACACTTGATGACTCATTGACTCTCACCGTCATGAAAGGAATTCATTTATCAGGTAAGCATACATTTAGTTTTTTACTTTATTATTTAAAATAATGTACCCATTAAAAATATGGTCATAACAATTGTGCTTCTGGATTTAACTTTCTTAAAATCTAATCTCATATGACCTTATAGTTGTCAAGTCATCGTAATAACAATCACCTGCCAGCAACCACTAACCTCAGATTTTGTTTTTACTGTCAAAACCCATGGATCCTGTCTCTTTGAGCAACTAGAACTTTGCAGGTATCCAGATAAATGAGCAAACTAGGAGAGTAAAAATAGATGACATTTTATGAAATTCCATAAAGGATTCTATAAAAGATGATTTTTGCTGCAGGCAAAGAATATGAATGAGAGTAAGAGCATGCATATGTATCTGATAAGTAGAGTCATCTTCTATGAAATTAGAATTTTGGGTAGATTTATTATTATGTACAGTGTATAGTTTACATAATATCTCATTGTAAGTTTTTTTATTGTATTGTACCCTTATGATTATAAGCTACCTTTTGTATAGTGCTGCTTAAAATGTTGGTGCCTTATAAATAAACAATAATAAAAACAATAGAAATATTAACCCCTTCACATTCAGACTGATTTTAATAATGGGAATGTGTCAGGGGGGAGTGCCTATGACGCTAGGCACGCCCTCCAGCCCACGATCACGTTCAGGAAGAAAAATTGATAATAGGAGTAAATTAGAAAGTTGTTTAAAATTGCATGTTCTATAAATAAGTCATGAAAAAAAATAAAATGTATGTTTCATATCCCTTTAAGGTTGCATGATTTAGCAACACATGGATGTGCAAAAGCATAAAGATACAACAGATTAATCCTGACAACAAAAGTAGCACTGACTTTAATTCGGGTTAACAGGAGCAACCCCTTGTGCCATGTTACAAAACACTGCATTCAAATTACTGCCACTGACCCCCTTTACTTTGCGCCTGATATGACCCAGTGAGGCTTACACAAATAAATTTCAATAGCGGTAGATAAAGCGGTATCCTTAGCCAGGGCCGCCACTAGAAATTTGGGGGCTCCTTACTTAACCATTGATCAGGGCCCCCCTTTGACAAGGGCAATTTTTGACCAAGTGACTAAAATGTATATGCACTTTATTCTTAAGTGTAGTCAACCTTGGAAATGTTGTAAAGGTAGTAACACACAAACACACTCATACACTGAAACACACACTTGCACATAAGGATTCACATATAGACACTCTAGCACGCACGTAAAGAAACACACTCAGACACAGACACTCAGCACTTGTTTACATTGACCTGACAAGTAATAAGGTAGACTACAGTTTTGTCAAAAAAGATTTACAAGACAAAATATGGAGTTCTGATTATCTTTTTGTCAAGGAAGATGCCAACTATATGATGACAACAGCATGCAGTATCTGAAAGGAAGGACCCTTAACTGCCTAAACAATAATTTAAAGGTTCAGTGGTGGGTTGGTGACTTCCGGAAAGGTCTCATTAGTCTCAAAGTCTGTAGAAAGATGTGAATAATCAGTAGAAAGATCAAAATGTCCTAAAAAGGAACAGACAAAGGACACACAAACTCAAACACAAACTTGCACATACACCCAAGGAAACACCCACAGAGACAGCCTCAGAAAACACATAAAGACATACACACACACACAGAAAACACACAAAGACATACATACACACACGCCCTCACTGAGACATCCACAGAAAACACATAAAGAACTACACACCCACCCTCACAGAGGCGTCCACAGAAGATACACAGACATACATACACACACACACACACACACACACCCTCACATAGACACCCACAGAAAATGCAAGACAGACACATAAACCCTCATAGAGAGACCCACAGAAAAAAATACATACACACTCATAAAGACACCAACAAAATCACAAAGACATAAACACAGACACCCACAGAAACACTCACAGGAGGTAACATTTCTACACATTGCCATACCCTAAATCAACAGTGTGTGATATGCATGATAAATAAAAAAAATAGCAAAAATTAAGAGATCACTTTTTAAAGAATCATATTTGTAAATGTGCAAACAAAAATACTTCTGTGAATCTAAAATTGTACATTAACGATCTGTCAGAATGGGTGGATGAAGAAAAATAATTTTGAAAGGTTGATATATGTTTGGGGTTTTTTCCCCCCATTTTCCCCAACCAAGAGCACAACTTCAAATCTGGTATGCAAATGTTCCCATCTGTCAGCTGTACTTATGGATTTTGAAAATGCTGTACTCTATATGGTCTTGGTGGAACCAAAAGCTGTGGTACTTGGTCTCATACCATTAGATCTAGTTAAATGCAGGATTTAGGCTTGTTTGTATGTATTTCAAAATTAAGTCAGCTATAGTGTAAACTGAACAGTGTTAAGTTAACTTGTCTCATTTCAAACACTGAGCAATCTTAGCCTGAGAGTATAACATTTCATGCAGATGTAAAAATCTTAGATAAAATGCCTCCTGGCATCTGGAAAGTCCTTGAATAAAGGGGAGGTAAACTGGAATGTAATTAAAATATATATACTGTATATAAATTTAAAAAAATCATATCTTCCAAAAGGGCACCTACCATTTGTGTATTGAGGAGGAAACATTTCTGCATGGTTTTAAATATAGAATTTCTACAGCATTGTCAAATAATCATAAATACACTGCTGCATATTGCTAAAAAAAATGTGTTTTTTATGGACCACTGACCCCATCATACAACTACCACACTGAAGTTACAATCCAAAATTGCACAAAGAAATAAAAAAACATTTTCTAAGTAAGTCCTTCGTCCTCTGCAAATGAAAATGATCTGCCGTCTGACTCAGGCACACACTGTACAAACTGAAGTGCCAAGTCTGTCTCACACTGTGCATATTGGTTTAGCGCACAATCAGAAATCCTCTCAAATGCTAATGCTTTACTCCTTGTAATGACATTTCCTCATTTCCTGCCCTTAATAGCACTCTACTGTAGCGCCCTCTGGTGGCTGCCCAATTTTTTTTTTTTAAATAATAGTTGTGCATGCCTCATGGGGCCCACTTGGCCCTTGACAGGAGTCACCCCTTTCACCCCCTGATGGCGGCCCTGTCCCTAGCAACCATACTCTACTCAGGCCCCAGTGTTGAGATTGTGTAACTTGACCACATCATTTTGATCACATCGGCCGCGATCTACCGATCACATCGGCCGCGATCTACCGATCACATCGGCCGCGATCTACCGATCACATCGGCCGCGATCTACCAGCAGCGCCTTCGGGATCTACTGGTAGATACCAATCTACCTATTGGGTACCCCTGTCCTATGCCGTCCTAAGGGCTTTAAAGCGCAGTGCGGTTAGGACAGCATAGAATGTCATAAGGGCGTGAAGGGGTTAAAGGGGATGTAAATCCGATTAGATAGGAGAAATTGTTTTCTATTTAAAAAAAAAAAAAAAGTGACACTACAAATATTTTTTTTAGAGACAGTGTAATTTTCACTAAAAAGAGGAATGCACAAGTCTGTTTTTTGTATGTGGAGATGGTTTAATTGTATATTTAAAGGGACAGTAAATGCAAAAAATAATGTTACATAATTCTGATTTTAGAGATTTTACCCCTCAAAGTTGAACCTGGTCCCTTATTTAGGATCTTCTGATCATGTCTTCTTTTTCAAAAGCGCTTCGCAGGTGCGCTGTCTAATTACAGCACGCCCATTGCGCTATTGAACTGAATGTAGCGCGCTACCAGACCAGAGTGGGAGCGTGCTACATTCAGTTCAATAGCACGATTGTGATTAGACAGCACGCACGCAAAGCGCTTTTGAGAAGAAAAAAAAAAACACGATCAGAAGATCCTGGAAAGGAGACCAGATAAGTTCAACTTTGAGGGGTAAAATCTCTTAAATCTTTAGATTTTTAAATCTGTCGCTAAGATAATGTTACATAATTTTGAACTATGTGCAGAATTATGTAACAATATTTTTTGCATTTACTGTCCCTTTAATGTTTTAGAATCTCATTAGAGCGCAATGACTTTAACCATTTGAGCTATCCATATAGAGCACAGAATGTATCACATACCCACTTCTATACCGCAGACATATAGTAATTAAAGAAGCAGCTGTTTAGATTGGTGTTTCAGTCTTGTTAAATATAACTCAAGCTCCCGTTTTAGCATTTCCCCTCCTAGTTTGTCTATGAGACCTAGAAAGAGCAAGAAAAACAAACACGCCTGACTCTTCCTGTTTATTAGAAATGCAATGACCTTATTTAACGTAGGTTGACCGAGACAAGGCTTACAGCTGTATCTTTTAACCACAGCAATCTTAAAGGGACTTTAAGCCACAATAACAAAATTATTTAATGTCTCAGAGAATTTTCTTAATGTACCATTGCTTGCCTATATCTTTGTATTTAACCCCTGCAAAGACTCAGGAGCTGGAGCAGTAGTGTATTGCTGCCCCACAGTGGACCTTTACAGAGGTTAAACACATAGGTAAAAAGGGAGCAGTAGTGCAAAAATAAAATTTGATTTGTTCCTTCTCTAGGAATAATTAGTACAGATTTAAGTAAAGATCATTTATCTTTTACAAAATTAACATTTTAAGCTGTGTTCTGTTTTTGAAGTAGAATATAGAAGCACTGAGTGCTAAATCGTAAACATCTTTCTAAAGATTTGCATAGAACAATCTTCAACCAATTATAACTGTCATCTATTTGTGTCGTAGCTGTAAATAAGTCATCAAAAATAGCTCACAGGCTTGATGGCGATAAACGCACTAAACTACGCCGCAAAAAGGAATAAAGCCGACACCTGTTAATACACTCCATCCTCCCACAACAGTGACTGTCCCAAATTAACAGAATACCATCCAGGGAATATGATAAAATATCTTTACTTAATTGGAACAGCATAAATGGAATAAAACTAACAAATGGCCCCATCCAACGCAAAACGTTATATCTTCCTAGGAAGAGGGGCGGGGTGGGGGTCCCACACCTCAAGACTTACTGAAAAGCCATAAACCTGGAAAGACTAATTGAATAGTATCATAACCCTAAGAGCAAAGCCTGGACACAGATAGACTGTGAGATATTGCAAAGGGGCAATGTCGGATCTCTAGCGTGGGTTACACCACCTAGGCATCCTGACTTAATAGAACACTACCCTCTTCTAAAGGAGATCTTCTCAATGTGGGACAAAATGATCCGAGTAGAGACATTTGTCTTATCTCCCTGCTCACCTTTAACCCCTATAAAAGAGAACCCAAATATTGAAGTGGGACGAGGCGCACGTGGCCCAGCACACTTATATTCACTAAAGGACAACACAATCTCACATGTCTTGCATCAAGGGAAAATCAAATCACAGGCCGAGCTAGCAGAGTGGGACGTTCACAAGTTCTCTTCTTGGTTCTGCATGGCACAGCTTGCTCATTACTTTTCAACAAACAGGCATAAAACGCATTTTTGCAGACAAAAAACCCTTTTTGAGAGTCTATGTATAACTGCCCAACTCCCAAAACATTTAATATCACAACTCTATAAAATTCTTCTTGCAAAAGGAGACCACAGCCTGCCTTCATATGTGCACCCTTGGCATAAAGAGCTTGGGCAATTTATTGAGACCACAGATTGATTTAAAATATTTGAGAAGGCAAAGAAGGCCTCGGTATCAGCAAGCGATCAGGAAATGCACTATAAGTTCATGAGTCGCTGGTACCTGACCCCACAGAGGCTCAAAAAAATATATCCTAATACTAATGGGGCGTGCTGGAGGGGCTGCGGGGAGGAAGGCATGCTTCTTCATGTGTGGTGGTCCTGCCCCAACATCCGTCCCTTCTGGGATGCCGTGCTGGAGGAAATGGGAAGAGTACTCAAACTGACTATTATACCTAACCCAAACCACTTATTATACCATGAGCTACCCAAAATGTGTGGAGAGGC
The DNA here is from genome assembly GCF_027579735.1 of Bombina bombina. NCBI lineage: Eukaryota > Metazoa > Chordata > Amphibia > Anura > Bombinatoridae > Bombina > Bombina bombina. The sequence continues at coordinate 407,645,064 of NC_069502.1, forward strand.
AAAGCAACTACCGTTGTACTGATGTTCAGTGCAGCCAAAGGGCTAATACCTAAACACTGGAAAACACAACAGACTCCTAGCTTGCAGGAATGGAAGAAGAAAGTCTGGGATTTGCTCCGTCTAGAACGCTACCATTTCCGGAAAATAGGTAAAATAGTGACACATGAATCCATGCAATTGACATGGGAAGGTAAAGGCTTCTAATTTGACAATTTTATACAGTGGATACCCCCTTTTCTTTTCTTTTTCCCTCTCTGCTTCTCCTTTCCCTCCCTTCTCTAACAGTACCAATATTGTTTACTGTCATAAATATAAAAAGAAGTACAACAAGCTCAAATAGGTGGGCATATAACCCCACCTCACTACTAAAAGTTAATGGACTATACTATTATTCATTTCTCAAGGAATAAAAGCCGTGCGATGCGGCAGGATTATCATAAGCCTCATGCAGAATGTTTCACATGACTATCTTTTATATTTGGTTATTACTGTTGTATCGTACAAACTTTTTTTTTTCTTACAATAAAGCTTGTTTAAAAAAAAAAAAAAAAACCTAACAAATGTCCCCAAATGCTGTCCAGGCCTACTGATTTGGACTTCCTAAAACTTAAATAAATTACAGGGTTTAACCATATTCACTCTCAACAAGAGTAACTAATTTCAGTTGTTAAAGGTATATACGTTCTTTCAAATGCATATGAGCTTTCTATGGTGAACAAAATCCAATGCCAATTGCCACCAATCACCAGCTAGCTCCCAGTACTGCAAATAGAAAATAGAAAAAAATTCTTAAAGGGATGGAAAGGTCAAAACTGAAATGTGCATTTTGAAATAGAAACATTTTTGCAATATACTTCTATCAGCAAAAATGCTTCTAGTAAAAGTTACTGTTTTTCTGTGGCATACGCATATATTCAGTGAAGGCCATGTAACAGTATTGAAACACCATGGGGCCGATTTATCATGGCCTGAATGGGGCCCAAATACCCCTGTTTCTGTGGAAACAGGAGTTAAGAAGCAGCAAGCAGCGGTCTTGCATTTTTTTCCATGTATCTATATACAAATACCACTGTCTAGCGCCTACATTTTATTACTGGCTCCCAATTTTAAAGCAATTTGTCAAGCACATCCCAACTCTCCCGGAAGGTCCGGGAGTCTCTCGCATTGAAAAAGCTGCTCCCTGAGACCTGCAAATAAAACACAATCTCCCGGAAATAGCAGTGCCAGAGAAAATCAAATTTGTGCCTGCACTTTTCATTTCTACCTCTAGGTGTCACTGCTCCGTTATAGCTCAATGTAAATAGTTCCTCTCTAGACTTTTTCCCCCCTTCCTGATCTCTACTCTAGTGCGGCGCGAGACAGCAGCAGCAGCAGAACTGATATACCAGGACATACTTGAAAATGAGAGAAATCTCAATGTATCTTTCCTGGTAAAATATTTTATAAATACATAAATATATAGGTGAGATGTATAGACTCCCATACCTCTATATTGTGCAGACTCCAATACCTCTATATTGTGCAGACTCCAATACCTCTATATTGTGCAGACTCCCATACCTCCTATATTGTGCAGACTCCCATATCTCCTATATTGTGCAGGCTCGTATACCTCTATATTGTGCAGACTTCCATACTCTATAATGTGATAAAATTTTCAACTATTTCATAATCAGAGCACCGAGGAATTCTGAATTGGGGCAGGGGGGTACAATAGTGAGGTGGTACAGTGAGGTACTACACAGAGGTGGTACAGTGAGGTACTATACAGAGGTGGTACAGTGAGGTACTATACAGAGGTAGTACAGTGAGGTACTATAGTGAGGTTGGCATGTAGTGAGGTAGTATAGTGAGGGGCGCGGGCACCTCCCTGAAATGAGTTTTTGCAGGTTGGGATGTCTGCTAATACATGGGCCCTTACAGCATATGCAGTGTTCTCCCCAGGACCTTTAGTGGGTGCACCACCCGCCTGATTTTACTGACCACCTGGCTAAACTTTTAGCCAATATTAAGCTAAAATTAGCTTTTATTAAAAATGTTCCATTTTTATTGCACAAATTATCATTAAATACATTTATGTTAAATTATGCAGTTAATTTGTGCTTTGGATAGCAGAAAATGATATAGTATTAGAAAATATTTGATAATGCCACTTGGCTACTTCATAATTTTTTGTGCAGAACACTGCTATGTGCGTATGCCGCTACAAAAAAGTTATAACTTTTACTAGAAGCATTTTTGCTAGTGGAATTATATTGCAAAAACACTTCTATGTCATATAGAAATGCACCCATGCACTTTTCAATTTTGACGTTTCTATCCCTTTAAAATTGCATGTCTGATCATAAAAGTTTGTTTGTCTTTCACGTCCCTTTAATGTTAAACTGCTGACCTGGTTATACTGATGTGTGTGCAATTGGATGCTTATAGAAAGGCAAAAGTGTTTCCCACTAATTGTTTTAAACTTTCTATACATTATGTAATATTGAATTAAAGGGACAGTCAACACCAGAATTTTTGTTGTTTTAAAAGATAGATAATCCCTTAATTACACGTTCCCCAGATTTGCATAACCAACACAGTTATAATAATACACATTTTGCCTCTGTCATTACCTTGTATCTAAGTCTCTGCAGATTGCCCCCTTATTTCATTTTTTTTGACAAACTTGCATTTTAGCAAATCGGTGCTCACTCTGCAAATTCACGTGCATAAACTCAATGTTATCTATATGAAACACATAAACCTAACGCCCTCTAGTGGTGAAAAACTGTCAAATGCAGAGGCGGCCTTCATGGTCTAAGAAATTAGCATATGAACCTCCTAGGTTTAGCTTTCAACTAAGAATACCAAGAGAACAAAGCAAAATTGGTGATAAAAGTAAATTGGAAAGTTGTTTAAAATTACATGCCCTATTTGAATCATGAAAGTTTTTTTTGGATTTGACTGTCCCTTTAATGTCCACCTGCCACTGGAATTTATTTTACAAAATAAACCTTTAATCGTGATCAGTCTCAAGAATCCCATTTAGCAACACTTATGCTCTCTAGCACATAATTATTAACAATCACTCTACACAAATCTGTATTAAAATCTGCCAGTGCATGGGGATGCAGAAAAAGCGCTTTCTCATCTGGCTCCTGGAAACTTGCCCCATAAGCCAAGAGATTTGTTGCTTCAGTAAGGATATGGATTATGTTTCCTGCTATGCTCTAAAGTATGTAATGTTTTAAAGCACTGCTTCATGGGCCCACCATTTCCTCTAATTCATTGTTATTTAACTACAGTCCAGCTCTTGGAATTTCTGATTAAAGCTTTCTTGAAACATTCTTTACAAGGTTTGATTTGAGCAAGCCTTACCTTAAATGACCCAGCATGCGCTATTTCTATTTAACCTCAATAGTTTCATTTTGTAGCACATATTATTTATACATTAAACCATGTTATACTGTGATGAACAAGTTTACTACATGTTTGTTTAAATTGCCTTACTAGAGAGAGATTCATTTGACATATGTGTTATGGTGGTGATACCTTATAATAACTAAATAAAAAAAGAGGCAATATTTTAATATATTGTACTTTGATCCTTACTTAAAGGAGCAGTAAAGTCCAAATTAAACTTAAATTGACTGGATAGAATATAACATTTTAAGCAACTTTCCAATGTATTTCTATTGTCATTTGTGCTGAATTCTCTTGATATTCTTTGTTAAAGAATAATTTGTGAGCACATTAGTATGCACATGCATTTAGCCATCTAGCAGCAGTGTTTGCAACATTGTTTATAGCAAAGTTATACATAGTTGCAAACTGCTGCTATAGACAGGTATAAACACATACACGCTTCTATCAGCATACCTAGGTTTAGTCTTCCACAAAGGGTAGCAAGAGAACAAAGCAAATTTGATAATTGAAATACATTGGATTGTTGAGTAACATTGCATGTTCTAAATTCATTTTGTTTTTACTGTCCCTTTAATGCATGCATTTTCTTTGGTTTCCAAGATAGATGTTAGGCAAATATATAATTTAAAGGGGCAATCTAATGTAATAATAAAATGTGCTAATTGTATTATAAAGTAATGCTTGTTTTTAAAGGGACTTGGTGCTCAAGAAAACATCTTTATCCTTGATGCAGCTGTGAGAAGAAAAAAGTTTAATGAAATATAGCTGTTTTTGTTTTTCATTATTAAAAAATTTACATGGTGGATTTACACAGTTGATTTGCTGTGATTTTGTGGGATGTCACCAAAATTTCATAGGAGAGGAAAAAGAAAGTGACTGTGCCTGCACATGCCAGATGCCACTCCCTTGCTTGTCCCAGGACAAGCATTTGGATTGGCTGCTTGAAGTTCTTCTACAATAAGATTTAGTTATTGGAGGTAAAACATCTTCTCTTTTTGCATAGAGAAGGTCCTGTAAAATGTTATAGTTCGCTTTTACAGATAAGCTACATTTCTTTCAAATGATGCTGCTTATCGGAGATATGTCCCTTTTTATTATTATACACAAATGTCACTTCAAATACTTTGATATAGTGATATTGTTCAATCAGTGGCTTTTAGAAAATAAATAAACATAGAGGATTGCAGATGCATTACTGTAAGTGCCATTAGAGTGTTGTGTTAAAGCAGTATTGTTTGGAGAATGTTTCCTGCCTTGAAGGCTGCAGAGCTGTATAAAAGGTATCGGATATTAATATATTTTAAGCCTTTGGGGAAGCTTGTGCTGAATCTGCTGGCATCATTATTGCTGCCATAATAATAGCAAAGCACTGAGAAATAAGACTGCAGTGTATATAAACAGCATTTTGTGTATATACTGTATATATATATATATATATATATATATATATATATATATATATATATATATATATATATGTGTGTATATATATATATATATGTGTGTGTGTGTGTGATAGAAAGTAAAGGACTCTTCTTTTTTTTTTCAAAATGTATATCAGTAACCATAAATCCATGTGAGTGTTGTGTAGTTGTCAGGTTAGGTGAAGTCCCGAATCAGACCCAAATGCTAGAATGATAATTAACAACACACTAGCACACTGAGTATAAACCATCACCTGACCACATGACAGCCTCACTGAAAAAGAATAATACAAGGTGAGATGTTACTCACGTAATCCAAGTAATACCACAAAGGTGCTTGATTGAAGATAAGGGGTCAGAATTAAACACAGTCAGGCAGGCAAGGATTTGGCAAAGTAAGATCCAGCAACAAGGTAGATTCAGATTAGAGAGGGATTATCTGAGACATGGTCAAGTAAGCAAAGTTTGTTAATGGTATATCAGGCAGTAACGTATACTCAGGTTTGAAAGAGTTAAACAGTAATGTGGTCAAGCAAGCAAAGTTCGTTAACAGTAAATCAGTCAGCAAAGTGTCCTCAGGTTTGAAGGGGTTAAACAGAGACGTGGTCAGGCAAGCAAAGTTTGTTAACAGTAAATCAGTCAGCAAAGAATCCTCAGGTTTGAAAGGGTTAAACAGAGACGTGGTCAGGCAAGCAAAGTTTGTTAACAGTAAATCAGGCAGCAATGCATCCTCATGTTTGAAGGGGTTGAACAGAGACGTGGTCAGGCCAGTAAAGTTTGTTAACAGTAAATCAGGAAGCAATGCATCCTCAGGTTTGAAGGGGTTAAACAGAGACGTGGTCAGGCAAGCAAAGTTTGTTAACAGTAAATCAGGCAGCAATGCATCCTCAGGTTTGAAGGGGTTAAACAGAGACGTGGTCAGGCCAGTAAAGTTTGTTAACAGTAAATCAGGAAGCAATGCATCCTCAGGTTTGAAGGGGTTAAACAGAGACGTGGTCAGGCCAGTAAAGTTTAACAGTAAATCAGGCAGCAATGCATCCTCATGTTTGAAGGGGTTGAACAGAGACGTGGTCAGGCCAGTAAAGTTTGTTAACAGTAAATCAGGAAGCAATGCATCCTCAGGTTTGAAGGGGTTAAACAGAGACGTGGTCAGGCAAGCAAAGTTTGTTAACAGTAAATCAGGCAGCAATGCATCCTCAGGTTTGAAGGGTTTAAACAGAGACGTGGTCAGGCAAGCAAAGTTTGTGTGGGGGGGTGTGGGGAGCGCTAATAGTTCTAGCTGTGAGTAGGACTAATTTTGTGATAATTGTATATACTATCTACTCATTCATGTGTATTCACAATTATATTATTCCTTGTGTTTTACCTTATCTACCTGTCAATGTATAGTGACTAAATATTTTGTGTAGTGACTTGTTGTCTTTACGATAGTGGGCTATGATTTGTCCTATATATATATACACCTTTGAGAACCTGGTACTGCGTTGTACCTATAAATTCCCTGTGATTGAAAATTTGTCAACAATATTGTTTAATACCTCCTTAGTGTTTTCTAGTGATGACCTTAATGGTTTGAAATAGTGCTATTAGTGCATATATTGTGTTTTCGATATATACCTTTAAGAATCTAGTGCCGTAATGTGCCTTTAAATCCCCTTGCTAGAAGAAAAATAAATTGAATGCTCCTCCGTGTTATATATGAATCATACCAAACTATTATATATTCTAATGACACCAAACTTGTATATATTCAAATGATATTTCTCCAACATAGGTGTGTCCGGTCCACGGCGTCATCCTTACTTGTGGGATATTCTCTTCCCCAACAGGAAATGGCAAAGAGCCCAGCAAAGCTGGTCACATGATCCCTCCTAGGCTCCGCCTACCCCAGTCATTCTCTTTGCCGTTGTACAGGCAACATCTCCACGGAGATGGCTTAGAGTTTTTTAGTGTTTAACTGTAGTTTTTATTATTCAATCAAGAGTTTGTTATTTTAAAATAGTGCTGGTATGTACTATTTACTCTGAAACAGAAAAGAGATGAAGATTTCTGTTTGTAAGAGGAAAATGATTTTAGCAACCGTTACTAAAATCCATGGCTGTTCCACACAGGACTGTTGAGAGGAATTAACTTCAGTTGGGGGAACAGTGAGCAGTCTTTTGCTGCTTGAGGTATGACACATTCTAACAAGACGATGTAATGCTGGAAGCTGTCATTTTCCCTATGGGATCCGGTAAGCCATTTTTATTCAGACAGTAAATAAGGGCTTCACAAGGGCTTATTAAGACTGTAGACATTTTCTGGGCTAAATCGCTTCATAATTACACATATTTAGCCTTGAGGAATCATTTAATCTGGGTATTTTGGTAAAATAATATCGGCAGGCACTGTTTTAGACACCTTATTCTTTAGGGGCTTTCCCTAATCATAGGCAGAGCCTCATTTTCGCGCCGGTATTGCGCACTTGTTTTTGAGAGGCATGACATGCAGTCGCATGTGTGAGGAGCTCTGATACATAGAAAAGACTTTCTGAAGGCGTCATTTGGTATCGTATTCCCCTTTGGGCTTGGTTGGGTCTCAGCAAAGCAGATACCAGGGACTGTAAAGGGGTTAAAGTTAAAAACGGCTCCGGTTCCGTTATTTTAAGGGTTAAAGCTTCCAAATTTGGTGTGCAATACTTTTAAGGCTTTAAGACACTGTGGTGAAATTTTGGTGAATTTTGAACAATTCCTTCATACTTTTTCGCAATTGCAGTAATAAAGTGTGTTCAGTTTAAAATTTAAAGTGACAGTAACGGTTTTATTTTAAAACGTTTTTTGTACTTTGTTATCAAGTTTATGCCTGTTTAACATGTCTGAACTACCAGATAGACTGTGTTCTGAATGTGGGGAAGCCAGGGTTCCTTCTCATTTAAATAAATGTGATTTATGTGACACTGAAAATGATGCCCAAGATGATTCCTCAAGTGAGGGGAGTAAGCATGGTACTGCATCATTCCCTCCTTCGTCTACACGAGTCTTGCCCACTCAGGAGGCCCCTAGTACATCTAGCGCGCCAATACTCCTTACTATGCAACAATTAACGGCTGTAATGGATAATTCTATCAAAAACATTTTAGCCAAAATGCCCACTTATCAGCGTAAGCGTGACTGCTCTGTTTTAGATACTGAAGAGCATGAGGACGCTGATGATAATGGTTCTGAAATGCCCCTACTCCAGTCTGAGGGGGCCAGGGAGGTTTTGTCTGAGGGAGAAATTTCAGATTCAGGGAAAATTTCTCAACAAGCTGAACCCGATGTGATTACATTTAAATTTAAGTTGGAACATCTCCGCGCTCTGCTTAAGGAGGTATTATCCACTCTGGATGATTGTGAGAATTTGATCATCCCAGAGAAACTATGTAAAATGGACAAGTTCCTAGAGGTCCCGGGGCTCCCAGAAGCTTTTCCTATACCCAAGCGGGTGGCGGATTAAAAGCATCATCAGATTGGCTTACGAGACTGCCGGACGGCAGCCTCCTGAAAGAATCACAGCTCATTCCACTAGGGCTGTGGCTTCCACATGGGCCTTCAAGAACGAGGCTTCTGTTGATCAGATATGTAGGGCAGCGACTTGGTCTTCACTGCACACTTTTACCAAATTTTACAAGTTTGATACTTTTGCTTCTTCTGAGGCTGTTTTTGGGAGAAAGGTTTTGCAAGCCGTGGTGCCTTCCATTTAGGTGACCTGATTTGCTCCCTCCCTTCATCCGTGTCCTAAAGCTTTGGTATTGGTTCCCACAAGTAAGGATGACGCCGTGGACCGGACACACCTATGTTGGAGAAAACAGAATTTATGTTTACCTGATAAATTACTTTCTCCAACGGTGTGTCCGGTCCACGGCCCGCCCTGGTTTTTTAATCAGGTCTGATAATTTATTTTCTTTAACTACAGTCACCACGGTATCATATGGTTTCTCCTATGCAAATATTCCTCCTTAACGTCGGTCGAATGACTGGGGTAGGCGGAGCCTAGGAGGGATCATGTGACCAGCTTTGCTGGGCTCTTTGCCATTTCCTGTTGGGGAAGAGAATATCCCACAAGTAAGGATGACGCCGTGGACCGGACACACCGTTGGAGAAAGTTATTTATCAGGTAAACATAAATTCTGTTTTTTATATATGAAAATTCACGTTATAAATACAAATATTACACAGATAAAATGTTGCTCAAAATAAAATCAGAATGGTTTCGTTAACCACCAATTATTTGCATATACATATATGTAAAAACACGTTACTCTCATAAAAAGGCTACTAGAGTCTAACTTGTGATGTGGTATCAAAAACTCCAGTACACACTCTCTTGTGTGTCTTAACTTGAACTTTTGGATTGAAGGCGCAGGAGAGCGCTGAAACGCATAGACAGACTATCGAGTGCGGATCTCACAAGCCGCAAAAGAACCAAGCAAGCCAGGATTACAAGGAGATACACTCCCCCCACGATCCGGTTACCTGATTGGCCTCCAACGGAACACGTGAAACAGATGACGTCAGGGAGAGGAAGCAAGCCGCCGGGAACTTCAAACGGAGAGACGCTGATCCTACATTAAGGTATTACATCGAGCGAGCAGCTTCCCAAGACCCCTACATAACGAGGTAAGATACGATCAGAGGTCCGGTTAGGGGCAGTGCAACACTACATTGTCCAGATTTGGAGATACGAAAGAAAATTCAAAGAACTCAGTTGTGGCCACAACTTCATTATATATCTTTTCGCAACAAATGTATACATAATCCAAAAGTTCAAGTTAAGACACACAAGAGAGTGTGTACTGGAGTTTTTGATACCACATCACAAGTTAGACTCTAGTAGCCTTTTTATGAGAGTAACGTGTTTTTACATATATGTATATGCAAATAATTGGTGGTTAACGAAACCATTCTGATTTTATTTTGAGCAACATTTTATCTGTGTAATATTTGTATTTATAACGTGAATTTTCATATATAAAAATATCATTTGAATATATACAAGTTTGGTGTCATTAGAATATATAATAGTTTGGTATGATTCATATATAACACGGAGGAGCATTCAATTTATTTTTCTTCTAGCAAGGGGATTTAAAGGCACATTACGGCACTAGATTCTTAAAGTTATATATCGAAAACACAATATATGTACTAATAGCAGTATTTCAAACCATTAAGGTTATCACTAGAAAACACTGAGGAGGTATTAAACAATATTGTTGACAAATTTTCAATCACAGGGAATTTATAGGTACAACGCAGTACCAGGTTCTCAAAGGTGTATATATATATAGGACAAATCATAGCCCACTATCGTAAAGACAACAAGTCACTACACAAAATATTTAGTCACTATACATTGACAGGTAGATAAGGTAAAACACAAGGAATAATATAATTGTGAATACACATGAATGAGTAGATAGTATATACAATTATCACAAAATTAGTCCTACTCACAGCTAGAACTATTAGCGCTCCCCACACACCCCCACACACACCTTGCATACCTCTGATATTGGGAGAATATCAGAATTGGGGTAGCATTGTGAGCTGAAAAGGTCTGAGAATAGTACACGTCACACACACCCTAAACACAGACAGGCAAGCAAAGTTTGTTAATAGTGAATCAGACAGCAAAGTATCCTCAGGTTTGAAGGGGTTAAACAGAGACGTGGTCAGGCAAGCAAAGTTTGTTAACAGACTATCAGGCAACAAAGTATCAAAATGAGTACTCACAAAGCCACAGCAAGGAAAAAACAAACGGGCATCAGGTGAAGGACACGCCGGAATTTGAACCTGGAGTGATGTCAGCAGAATGGGACGGCTTCAGGGAGCGTGTCAGCAGAGTGAGACAGCTTCAGAGGCAGAGGATGTTGCTAAGCAACGCAGCAACAGTGCCTCAGAAGCGAGGAGCGTGACAGTAGTATTACCTCACTGTCATGATACGTTGCATTTGCCAGAATTAATATACTTATTTTGGAAAGCAATTAATTTTTGTTGCATCAAAAGGTTTCAAACATAACCATAACTATAAGGATAATATAAATTGTAACCCCACAGGCTACTCAACCAGTTTGTATTTTCATAATGGAGATGTATTATTAGTATTTTTCTTCTTAAAACGGGGAGAGCCCACAGCTGCATTTATTACTTTTGGGAAATACAGAACCTGGCCGCTAGGAGGAGGCAAATACACCCCAACCAAGGGCTTAAATACCTCCCCCACTTTCCTCATCCCCCAGTCATTCTTTTCCTTTCATCACAGGAGGTTGGCAGAGAAGTGTCAGAAGATTTCGGAGAAGTCTCTTATGGAGGGTAGTACTCTTCGAGATGGGATGGGAGTTTTAAGTAATCCTGTCAGCCTCTCAGTGAGAGCGTGGATGAAAGTTAGAGTCCGGAAATGCAGGGAGAGTTTTTCTGCGAAACCATCCGACTCATATTAACAGCTCCACAAGTAATCAGCGTTGACGAGTTTCGCTGCCTGCTTTCTTCACTCAAGTCAATGTCAGAAGCAATGCTACTATCTGTCAAACTTGAAGGACCGTGTTACTGTTCCACGGCATAGATTCCGGTAAGATAGTTTAATTTTCCTTTCATTGTGGAAATATAATGTAAATGATAGAAGACAGGGTCTCAGTGGGACTCCTTGATCTTTATGGAATCAAGGGTTAATATCTTCTGAGGGGGGTTATTGAGCAGTGGGGGACTTTAATCATGTTTGTTATGTGATTCTGTCTGCTTATGTGTCAAAATGTTGGGGTTTATGGCTATTACGGAACATACAATTTTTTAGAGCTGCGCAGTTTTTGTGGACTGGCGCACTTTTCTATGGCCTACATGTCGCACCTCGTGATTGAGCGTGGTCACGTTTTTATTCTCCATTTCTGTATCGTGACCGAGTGTCGGTGGAGAGGATCTGTTTCTCTACTTGTCTAGATCATAGGAGGTGGTGAGTGCCCCAGTTGCTTTTGTCCATAATTTAATAAGTCAAGCTATGGAGGATTCTGATAGTTCGGAGAAGGATTTCTCTGATCCAGATTCTGTTACTTGCGTAGATTGTGGGGAGGCCAGGGTAATCCAGCCCAATCAATTATGTTCTGTATGCCGTAATAGAGTGCTCTCTTCTCCCTCTGGGGTGAGGTTAGAGCCATCCGCCTCTGAGGATTCTGTGTCCCATGAGGTGCGTTCCCTAGAATTTCTTTCATGTAATTAGCAAGAGTCCATGAGCTAGTGACGTATGGGATATACATTCCTACCAGGAGGGGCAAAGTTTCCCAAACCTCAAAATGCCTATAAATACACCCCTCACCACACCCACAAATCAGTTTTACAAACTTTGCCTCCTATGGAGGTGGTGAAGTAAGTTTGTGCTAGATTCTACGTTGATATGCGCTCCGCAGCAGGTTGGAGCACGGTTTTCCTCTCAGCGTGCAGTGAATGTCAGAGGGATGTGAGGAGAGTATTGCCTATTTGAATGCAGTGATCTCCTTCTACGGGGTCTATTTCATAGGTTCTCTGTTATCGGTCGTAGAGATTCATCTCTTACCTCCCTTTTCAGATCGACGATATACTCTTATATATACCATTTCCTCTACTGATTCTCGTTTCAGTACTGGTTTGGCTTTCTACTACATGTAGATGAGTGTCCTGGGGTAAGTAAGTCTTATTTTCTGTGACACTCTAAGCTATGGTTGGGCACTTTTATATAAAGTTCTAAATATATGTATTCAAACATTTATTTGCCTTGACTCAGGATGTTCAACATTCCTTATTTCAGACAGTCAGTTTCATATTTGGGATAATGCATATGAATAAATCATTTTTTCTTACCTTAAAAATGTGACTTTTCCCTGTGGGCTGTTAGGCTCGCGGGGCTGAAAATGCTTCATTTTATTGCGTCATTCTTGGCGCAGACTTTTTTGGCGCAAATTTTTTTTTACTGTTTCCAGCGTCATACGTGTCGCCGGACGTTGCGTCATTTTTGACGTTTTTTTGCGCCAAAAGTGTTGGCGTTCCGGATGTGGCATTATTTTGCCGCCAAAAGCATTTAGGCGCCAAATAATGTGGGCGTCTTTTTTGGCGCTTAAAAAATATGGGCGTCACTATTGTCTCCACATTATTTAAGTCTCATTATTTTGTGCTTCTGGTTGCTAGAAGCTTGTTCTATGGCATTTTTTTCCCATTCCTGAAACAGTCATTTAAGGAATTTGATCAATTTTGCTTTATATGTTGTTTTTTCTATTACATATTGCAAGATGTCCCACGTTGAAGCTGAGTCAGAAGATACTTCTGGAATATCCCTGCCTGGTGCTGGAGCTACCAATGCTAAGTGTATCTGCTGTAAACTTTTGGTATCTGTTCCTCCAGCTGTTGTTTGTACTGTTAGTCATGACAAACTTGCTAATGCAGATAATATTTCCTTTAGTACTGTTACATTACCTGTTGCTGTTCCGTCAACATCTAATACTCAGAGTGTTCCTTATAACATATGAGATTTTGTTTCTAAATCCATTAAGAAGGCTATGTCTGTTATTCCTCCTTCTAGTAAACGTAAAAAGTCTTTTAAAACTTCTCATTTTTCAGATGAATTTTTAAATGAACATCATCATTCTGATACTGATATTGTTTCTTCTGATTCAGAGGATTCTGTCTCAGAGGTTGATGCTGATAAATCTTCATATTTATTTAAAATGGAATTTATTCATTCTTTACTTAAAGAAGTCCTAATTGCATTAGAAATTGAGGATTCTAGTCCTCTTGATACTAAATCTAAACGTTTAGATAAGGTTTTTAAATCTCCTGTAGTTATTCCAGAAGTTTTTCCTGTCCCTGGTGCTATTTCTGAAGTAATTTCCAGGGAATGGAATAATTTGGGTAATTCTTTTACTCCTTCTAAACGTTTTAAGCAATTATATCCTGTGCCATCTGACAGATTAGAATTTTGGGACAAAATCCCTAAGGTTGATGGGGCTGTCTCTACTCTTGCTAAGCGTACTACTATTCCTACGGCAGATGGTACTTCCTTTAAGGATCCTTTAGATAGGAAAATTTAATCCTTTCTAAGAAAAGCTTACTTGTGTTCAGGTAATCTTCTTAGACCTGCTATATCTTTAGCGGATGTTGCTGCAGCTTCAACCTTTTGGTTAGAAGCTTTAGCGCAACAAGTAACAGATCATAATTCTCATAGCATTATTATTCTTCTACAACATGCTAATAATTTTATTTGTGATGCCATCTTTGATATCATTAGAGTTGATGTCAGGTATATGTCTCTAGCTATTTTAGCTAGAAGAGCTTTATGGCTTAAAACTTGGAATGCTGATATGTCTTCTAAGTCTACTCTGCTTTCCCTTTCTTTCCAGGGTAATAAATTATTTGGTTCTCAGTTGGATTCTATTATCTCAACTGTTACTGGAGGGAAAGGAACTTTTTTACCACAGGATAAAAAATCTAAAGGTAAATTTAGGTCTAATAATCGTTTTCGTTCCTTTCGTCACAACAAGGAACAAAAGCCTGATCCTTCATCCTCAGGAGCGATATCAGTTTGGAAACCATCTCCAGTCTGGAATAAATCCAAGCCTTTTTGAAAACCAAAGCCAGCTCCCAAGTCCACATGAAGTCCTCATTCCACCTCAGCTGGTAGGGGGCAGATTACGTTTTTTCAAAGAAAACAGGTTTTGGTATGCGGATCTTGTCCGGATGGCCTCTTGCCAACCGTGGACTCTTCCGTTAAGACCAGACCTTCTGTCACAAGGTCCTTTTTTCCATCAGGATCTCAAATCCTTAAATTTAAAGGTATGGAGATTGAACGCTTGATTCTTGGTCAAAGAGGTTTCTCTGACTCTGTGATTAATACTATGTTACAGGCTCGTAAATCTGTATCTAGGGAGATATATTATAGAGTCTGGAAGACTTATATTTCTTGGTGTCTTTCTCATCATTTTTCCTGGCATTCTTTTAGAATTCCGAGAATTTTACAGTTTCTTCAGGATGGTTTGGATAAAGGTTTGTCTGCAAGTTCCTTGAAAGGACAAATCTCTGCTCTTTCTGTTCTTTTTCACAGAAAGATTGCTAATCTTCCTGATATTCATTGTTTTGTACAAGCTTTGGTTCGTATAAAACCTGTCATTAAGTCAATTTCTCCTCCTTGGAGTTTGAATTTGGTTCTGGGGGCTCTTCAAGCTCCTCCGTTTGAACCTATGCATTCTTTGGACATTAAATTACTTTCTTGGAAAGTTTCGTTCCTTTTGGCCATCTCTTCTGCCAGAAGAGTTTCTGAGTTATCTGCTCTTTCTTATAAGTCTCCTTTTCTGATTTTTCATCAGGATAAGGCAGTGTTGCGAACTTCTTTTAAATTTTTACCTAAGGTTGTGAATTCTAACAACATTAGTAGAGATATTGTAGCTCCTTCATTATGTCCTAATCCTAAGAATTCTAAGGAGAAATCATTGCATTCTTTGGATGTAGTTAGAGCTTTGAAATATTATGTTGAAGCTACTAAGAATTTCCGAAAGACTTCTAGTCTATTTGTTATCTTTTCCGGTTCTAGGAAAGGTCAGAAGGCTTCTGCCATTTCTTTGGCATCTTGGTTGAAATCTTTAATTCATCATGCTTATGTCGAGTCGGGTAAAACTCAGCCTCAAAGGATTACAGCTCATTCTACTAGGTCAGTTTCTACTTCCTGGGCGTTTAGGAATGAAGCTTCGGTTGATCAGATTTGCAAAGCAGCAACTTGGTCTTCTTTGCATACTTTTACTAAATTCTACCATTTTGATGTGTTTTCTTCTTCTGAAGCTGTTTTTGGTAGAAAAGTACTTCAGGCAGCTGTTTCAGTTTGAATCTTCTGCTTATAATTTAAACTTTATTTTGGGTGTCGATTATTTTTCAGCGGAATTGGCTGTCTTTATTTTATCCCTCCCTCTCTAGTGACTCTTGCGTGGAAAGATCCACATCTTGGGTAGTCATTATCCCATACGTCACTAGCTCATGGACTCTTGCTAATTACATGAAAGAAAACATCATTTATGTAAGAACTTACCTGATAAATTCATTTCTTTCATATTAGCAAGAGTCCATGAGGCCCACCCTTTTTTGTGGTGGTTATGATTTTTTTGTATAAAGCACAATTATTCCAATTCCTTATTTTTTATGCTTTCGCACTTTTTTCTTATCACCCCACTTCTTGGCTATGCGTTAAACTGATTTGTGGGTGTGGTGAGGGGTGTATTTATAGGCATTTTGAGGTTTGGGAAACGTTGCCCCTCCTGGTAGGAATGTATATCCCATACGTCACTAGCTCATGGAATCTGGCTAATATGAAAGAAATGAATTTATCAGGTAAGTTCTTACATAAATTATGTTATTCTGTTTCTACACAGGCAGTTGTCCCGGATACCGTTACCACTTTTCCGGAAGTAGGTTTATTTCCACCAGAGGTTACTGCACGGTTCCGCATGGCAATATCTTTGGCGTTTGCGCACTTACATCTTCCTAATTGCAAACGAAGAGTTCATCCGTGCCCCCTTAACCTGGGGGTGTCAGGTGCGAGATTGATTATATTGGATCTTTCCTCTGAGGAGGCGGTTTCCTCTGAAGCTTCAGGGGTACAGCCTTCAGATGTCCCGCCGGAGGTGGATTTTGCATTTAGATTCAGACTGGTGCGCCTGCGTGTACTACTGCGGCATGTGTTGGCGGCTTTGGAGGATACAAGTTCTGATTCGTCAACGGATCCTCAGGCCACTGAATCAGATGGCGAACAGCGCTAGACGATGGAGGGATGAGATCCTTCTCCTGGTCATCTCTTGTTTTGTGTGTCTAATCCCAGTTCTGAGCTCCTGAGGATTAGGATTTCTGACAGGCTGGTCCTGTTAGTGTTTCCATTCCTCTTTGGCGTTTACCTGCAGGTGCGGCCTACATTCATTTGATCCGGTTAGGATTTCTTTATTTTGGAGCTCGTGGCTGTTGTAGTTTTTCCTTTTTAGAGAAATTATTTTTCTCTGGGATTTTGATGCTAGCGATTTTATGGTCACGATAGATGTTACTTCTGGCAGAAGTCAAAAACAAAAAAACAAAACAAAAAAGATTATTTTACGACAATGTTTAAGCCTCAGAGCTTCTTTGTCTGTCATTTGTCTGTTTGTTTAATCTACCCTGCTAGGGTTTAGAACTTCCAGTTAGCCCTTGAACAGTTCGGTTGTACCCTGGTCAGCAGGCTGGTCCTGGTTGGGTACTAGTTCACTCAGTTCTTTTGAAGTTATATCAGATATTTGGTATCCTTGACAACAGGCTGGTCCTGTTTGAGTACTAAGTTTGCTTACCTCTTGTCACAAGGTTGTTTTTCTTATTTCTACAAGTTATAGGAGGCCCTTCTATCCTAGATATCAGGCTGGTTCTACTTTATTTCATCTTGGTGGGGCGTCCAATGTTTGATCATACTCGATACTAAGTGTTTTGTCCCTGCATATCTTACAAGGTTTGCTGGGATTACGAAGTCTGCTATGGCAGTATATTTAGCTCTCGTCAAAAGGACCTCAGGAACTACAGAGTCCTCCTTCCAAAGGGAGGGGGGGATAAGATGTCTGCACAGAGATCTCTAGTACCTGGTGTAGAAGGCGATTATCCCCCCTATTGGTGCTCCTTGTGGATGGGATTGTCTGATTTTCAGATCTCTTTTGCCAGTATTTCTCTCCTCTTTTTTGAGGATTGCTGTGCTTTTCTCTTCCCCTTGCCTTTTGGGGTAGGGCTTTAGGTCATCTGGTTGCAGAGACTCTGTTCTTAGGGACTGTTTTTGCCCTTGCGGTATCCTCTTTTTTAACCTATATACTTGGGGATCTGGGGGTATGTTATGCAGTCTCTCTTGCCGTCAACCGATAGGAGTTTAGGATGCTCGTTCATTCATTAATTCCTTGAGCTGTAGGTTGTCTGAGGGTTGATCCAGACTGGATCTTTAGAGACTGTCATTTTCTCTCAATCATGGAGTTCTGATCTCTTTTTGGTCCTTCCTTTGTCTTCAGAATTTGTGGGTGTTATCTTAGCAGCCTTTTGAGGCTGATTGGACAGCCACTGGGTTACTTCATGAGAGATCAGAGTTCAAGACCCCATGGTGGTATGGCATGCATCAACTTTGTGCAAATTTCATTTCCAGGTAACTTTGTTGTTCCGCAAAGTTTTTGGTCTTGATCCGGCACCTGTTTTTGGGGGTCTGGTTTTTTAACCTAGTCCTTGTCTTTGACTTGGCAGTTTGGTTAATCTGTTTTCCAGATTTTAATAGTCTTGGATCTGTCCGGCGTTCAGTAGTAAGCTTGTTTTCCCGGTCCTGGGGAAATCTCCTTGTTCCTACTGGGGCGGTTTCTTTCTCTCTTCTGGAGAGATGGAGGAAGTTTTTCCTGGGAATTTCTTTACTGGAATATTCCTGGGTTTCTCGTAGGCTCTGGTCTACTGTGCCTATTCAGTTGGCTCCTCCTCAGGTAGTTTTCCTCATCTGTCTCTAGGAGTTCAGTGGGTCAAGGGTTTCTGTTGTCTGCAGTGTACCCTCCCTTCGGGTTTCTGAGGGTTAATCAGGATAGGTATCCTGGATCCCGAGTTATTCTCTCTGGGTGTCGGTGCCTCTTTCCTGCTTCTTTTCCTTAGGAACTTGTGGCTGGAGATTCGTCATATGATCTCCGGGCCTTGTTGATGCTGGGACATTTAAATCTCTCTTGTCCTTGGGCACATTGACAGTCGCTTCTGTGATAGGACTGTTCGATTGGAGTAGGGGTCAGGAATTCTGACTGTTCTGTTTGGGCATCGACCACGTATCTTGTCTCCCGAAAGAACCTTACTTAGGATGGGAGGCCTTGCAGTTGATTCGGGAACCTTCCCTTAGCCGGTAGTTGGTTCTTCTTATTGGTCAGGGTGATGTCCTCCCTTACCTCATTTTCTAGTAGGGAGGGAGTTGGTCTGCCCGGCTTTCTGAGTTTTTTCTCTTGTTCTTTTCCAGGAATGTCCTGGTGCAAGTTTGCTAGCTACTCGGTTGGCTAGTTGCTATGGTTGGACGTTTAGTCTGACTGCCTATCCGACGGAAGCCTGCGGCTTTGTTTGTGGCGTTCCAGTTCTGCTCCTGGGTTTCTTTTCTGACCTACGGGTGTTCAGTTTCTCTGTGCTAGTTAGCTGTCTAAGGTAAGGTAGTCTTGTTCTACCTTTTGTCCCTTTTGTCCTTCTGGGACTTCGGTTCTGGTTAAGGCTTTCCATTGGTTCTTTTTGGATCCATGTAGGAGGTGATCTGGAATTTTTCCTTTCCTTGCTCTCCTCCGTCGGTAGAGTATTTTCTACGGGATTTTGTCCTCTTGCAGCCTGGTAGCCGCTCTTTTCGAGTTATGCTAGGGACTTCTCTCTCTGTTTTGTCCTTGATTCTTCGGGGATTGTTTCTGGAGGTTCTTTCGGGCCTTATTATCTGATTCTTCCCTTCTTTCAGTTAGGGATAATGTGGTGTGGGAGTGTGTTTGTTGTTTCCCTTGCCATTGTTCATGGAGAGGTTTTTCTTTGTGTGCTTCCTAAGAGTGGGATTTTTGTCTCCTCAGAGGCTTTTGTGCTCAGTTGTATCCAGAATTTAGTGTGATCTCTAACTGGGATCTTTATGGTTCTAATTGATGGGCAGTTACCTTGTCTTCTTCCTTATTTTGTTCTTCATGCTTCTGTTAAAGTAGTTTTTTTATTGGGTATCTGGGTTGTGTCAGGCTGTGGTGCCATCAGAATGGGCCGCCTCTTTGTTCCCGCCCGTTTGTATTCAGTGTCCTCTATAAGCTTGGATATTGTTTTCCAAAAAGTAATGAATGCCGCTGTGGACTCTCTCCGTTTTAAGAAGAAAAACTTAAATTATGCTTACCTGATAATTTTCTTTTCTACTGCACGGGGAGAGTCCACAGCTCCCCGCGCGTTTTTTTTCTGTGGGCGGCCTTAAATTCTTTTTTATTCGTTCTTCTAGCGCGTTTTTTTCACCCTGATATTTCTCCTACTGTTCCTTGTTCCCTTGGCAGAATGACTGAGGGAAGTGGGGGAGGTATTTAAGCCTTTGGCTGGGGTGTCTTTGCCTCCTCCTGGTGGCCAGGTTTTGTATTTCCCAAAAGTAATGAATGCAGCTGTGGACTCTCCCTGTACAGAAGAAAAGAAAATGATCAGGTATGCATAATTTAAAGGGACAGTCAAGTCCAAAAAAAACTTTCATGATTTAAATAGGAAATGTAATTTTAAACAACTTTCCATTTTACTTTTATCACCAATTTTGCTTTGTTCTTTTGGTATTCTTAGTTGAAAGCTAATTCTAGGAGGTTTATATGCTAATTTCTCTTGTTAAGTGTGTTCAGTCCACGGGTCATCCATTACTTATGGGATATATTCTCCTCCCCAACAGGAAGTTGCAAGAGGATCACCCAAGCAGAGCTGCTATATAGCTCCTCCCCTCACATGTCATATCCAGTCATTCTCTTGCAACCCTCAACAAAGAAGGAGGTCGCGGGAGGAGTTGGAGTTTTTACTTAATTATTCTTCAATCAAAAGTTTGTTATTTTAAATGGCACCGGAGTGTGCTGTTTTTCTATCTCAGGCAGTATTTGGAAGAAGAAACTGCCTGCGTTTTCTATGATCTTAGCAGGCGTAACTAAGATCCACTGGCTGTTCTCGACATTCTGAGGAGTGGGGTTACTTCAGAACATGGGAATAGCATGCGGGGTCCCCCGCAAATGAGGTATGTGCAGTACAATATTTTCTGGGAATGGAATTGACTAAGAAAATACTGCTGTTACCCGTATGATGTAAGTACAGCCTTAAATGCAGTAGTAGTGACTGGTATCAGGCTGATAAATGTATGCACAGTAGAGTTATTTTCTAGGGACTAGAATTTGACTGAGAAAATACTGTTAATACTGAAATAATGCTTAAGCCTTATCTGCAGTGGTAGCGACTGGTTGCAGGCTTAGTGATAACTTTGCAAGACATTTAAAGAAGTTTATTTTCAAAACGTTTACTGGCATGTTATTCGTTTTGTGAGGTACTTTGGTGATAAATCCTTTGGGCATGAATTTTTTTCCACATGGCTAACGTATATTTCTGCATAGAAACCGTTATATCAGGTCTCCCACTGTTGTAAATGAGCGGGAGGGGCCTCTTTTTAGCGCCTTGTTGCGCAGTTAAAATTCTAGCACAGTCTTCCTGCTTCTTCCTCCTTGATCCAGGACGTCTCTAGAGAGCTCAGGGGTCTTCAAAATTCGTTTTTGAGGGAGGTAATCAGTCACAGCAGACCTGTGACAGTGTGTTAGACTGTGATAAAAACGTTTAATATTAATTTGATATCCGTTTTTTTGGGTACTGAGGGGTTAATCATCCTGTTGCTAATGGGTGCAATCCTCTGCTAATTAATACATTTAAAGAATTGTTGACTATAACTGAATTAGTTCTTTGTTACTCAACTGTGTTTTTTAAAAGCGCTGCAGCGTTTTTTATATTGCTTGCAAACTTATTGAAAGTATTTTCCAAGCTTGCTAGCTTCATTGCTAGTCTGTTTAAACATGTCTGATACAGAGGAATCTGCTTGTTCATTATGTTTAAAAGCCGTTGTGGAGCCCAATAGAAATATGTGTACCAATTGTATTGATGTTACTTTGAAAAATCAATCTGTACCAATTAAAAAATTATCACCAGACAACGAGGGGGCAGTTATGCCGTCTAACTCTCCTCACGTGTCAGTACCTTCGTCTCCCGCTCGGGAGGTGCGTGAGATTGAGGCGCCAAGTACATCAAGGCCCTTACAAATCACTTTACATGATATGGCTAATGTTATGGAAGAAGTATTATACAATATGCCCGAGTTAAGAGGCAAGCGCGACAGTTCTGGGTTAAGGACAGAGCGCGCCGATGACACGAGAGCCATGTCTGATACTGCGTCACAATTTGCAGAACATGAGGACGGAGAGCTTCATTCTGTGGGTGACGGTTCTGATTCGGGGAGACCGGATTCAGAAATTTCAAATTTTAAATTTAAGCTTGAGAACCTCCGCGTGTTGCTAGGGGAGGTGTTAGCGGCTCTGAATGATTGTGACACGGTGGCAATCCCAGAGAAATTATGTAAGCTGGATAAATACTACGCGGTGCCGGTGTGTACTGACGTTTTTCCTATACCAAAGAGGCTTACAGAGATTATTAGTAAGGAGTGGGATAGACCCGGTGTGCCTTTTTCCCCTCCTCCGATATTTAGAAAAATGTTCCCTATAGACGCCACCACACGAGACTTATGGCAGACGGTCCCTAAGGTGGAGGGAGCAGTTTCTACTTTAGCCAAGCGTACCACTATCCCGGTGGAGGATAGCTGTGCTTTCTCAGATCCAATGGATAAAAAATTAGAGGGTTATCTTAAGAAAATGTTTGTTCAACAAGGTTTTATATTACAGCCTCTTGCATGCATTGCGCCTGTCACTGCTGCAGCGGCATTCTGGTTTGAGTCTCTGGAAGAGGCGATTCGCACAGCACCATTGGATGAATCTCTGAGCAAGATTAGAACCCTTAAGCTGGCTAATGCGTTTGTTTCGGATGCCGTAGTGCATTTAACCAAACTTACGGCTAAAAATTCCGGATTCGCCATACAGGCGCGCAGAGAGCTTTGGCTCAAATCCTGGTCAGCAGATGTAACTTCTAAGTCTAAATTACTAAACATTCCTTTCAAAGGGCAGACCTTATTCGGGCCCGGCTTGAAGGATATTATTGCTGACATTACTGGAGGTAAGGGCCACACCCTTCCTCAGGACAGGGCCAAATCGAAGGCCAAACAGTCTAATTTTCGTGCCTTTTGTAATTTCAAGGCAGGAGCAGCATCAACTTCCTCCGCTCCAAAACAGGAAGGAACTACTGCTCGTTACAGACAGGGTTGGAAAGGCAACCAGTCATGGAACAAGGGCAAGCAGGCCAGAAAGCCTACTTCCGCCCCTAAGACAGCATGAAGTCATGGCCCCCTTTCCAGAGACGGATCTAGTGGGGGGCAGACTTTCTCTCTTCGCCCAGGCTTGGGCAAGAGATGTACAGGATCCCTGGACGTTGGAAATTATATCTCAGGGATACCTTCTGGATTTCAAAACTTCTCCTCCACAAGGGAGTTTTCATCTGTCAAGGTTATCAACAAACCTAGTAAAGAAAGAGGCATTTCTACAATGTGTACAAGACCTCTTAGTGATGGGAGTGATCCACCCAGTTCCGCGGACGGAACAGGGGCAAGGGTTTTATTCAAATCTGTTTGTGGTTCCCAAGAAAGAGGGAACCTTCAGACCAATCTTAGATTTGAAAATCTTAAACAAATTCCTAAGGGTTCCATCGTTCAAGATGGAAACCATTCGGACCATCCTACCCATGATCCAAGAGGGTCAATATATGACCACAGTGGATTTAAAGGATGCCTACCTTCACATACCGATTCACAAAGATCATTATCGGTACCTAAGGTTTGCCTTTCTAGACAGGCATTACCAGTTTGTAGCGCTTCCCTTCGCGTTGGCTACGGCCCCGAGAATTTTTACAAAGGTTCTGGGCTCTCTTCTGGCGGTACTAAGACCACGAGGCATAGCGGTGGCTCCGTACCTAGACGACATTCTGATACAAGCGTCAAGTTTTCAAAATGCAAAGTCTCATACAGAGATAGTTCTAGCATTTCTGAGGTCGCATGGGTGGAAAGTGAACGTGGAAAAGAGTTCTCTGTTACCACTCACAAGGGTCCCTTTTCTAGGGACTCTTATAGATTCTGTAGAGATGAAGATTTACCTGACGGAGTCCAGGTTATCAAAGCTTCTCAATGCTTGCCGTGTCCTTCACTCCATTCCAAGCCCATCAGTAGCTCAGTGCATGGAAGTAATCGGCTTAATGGTCGCGGCAATGGACATAGTGCCATTTGCGCGCCTACATCTCAGACCGCTGCAACTATGCATGCTAAGTCAATGGAACGGGGATTACTCAGATCTGTCCCCTTTGCTAAATCTGGACCAGAAGACCAGAGATTCTCTTCTCTGGTGGTTATCACGGGTTCATCTGTCCAAAGGAATTACTTTTCGCAGACCAGATTGGACGATTGTAACAACAGATGCCAGCCTACTAGGCTGGGGAGCAGTCTGGAACTCCCTGAAGGCTCAGGGATCGTGGACTCAGGAGGAGAAACTCCTCCCGATAAACATTCTAGAATTAAGAGCAATATTCAATGCTCTTCTAGCTTGGCCTCAGTTAGCAACACTGAAGTTCATCAGATTTCAGTCGGACAACATCCCGACTGTGGCTTACATCAATCATCAAGGGGGAACCAGGAGTTCCCTAGCGATGTTGGAAGTCTCGAAGATAATTCGCTGGGCAGAGTCTCACTCTTGCCACCTGTCAGCGATCTACATCCCAGGCGTGGAAAACTGGGAGGCGGATTTTTTAAGTTGCCAGACTTTTCATCCGGGGGAGTGGGAACTTCACCCGGAGGTATTTGCCCAACTGATTCATCTTTGGGGCAAACTGGATCTGGATCTCATGGCATCTCGCCAGAACGCCAAGCTTCCTTGTTACGGATCCAGGTCCAGGGACCCGGGAGCGGTGCTGGTAGATGCACTAGCAGCCCCTTGGGTTTTCAACATAGCTTATGTGTTTCCACCTTTTCCGTTGCTACCTCGACTGATTGCCAGGATCAAACAGGAGAGAGCATCGGTGATTCTGATAGCGCCTGCGTGGCCACGCAGGACCTGGTATGCAGACCTAGTGGACATGTCGTCCTGTCCACCATGGTCTCTACCCCTGAGGCAGGACCTTCTAATTCAGGGTCCTTTCAACCATCCAAACCTAATTTCTCTGAGGCTGACTGCTTGGAAATTGAACGCTTGATTCTATCAAAGCGTGGGTTTTCGGATTCGGTTATTGATACATTAATACAGGCTCGGAAACCTGTTACCAGAAAAAATTACCACAAGATATGGCGTAAATATTTATATTGGTGTGAATCCAAGAGTTACTCATGGAGTAAGGTTAGTATTCCTAGGATATTGTCTTTTCTACAAGAGGGTTTAGAAAAGGGCTTATCCGCTAGTTCACTAAAGGGACAGATTTCTGCTCTGTCTATTCTTTTTCACAAGCGTCTGGCAGAGAATCCAGACATCCAGGCTTTTTGTCAGGCTTTGGCTAGGATTAAGCCTGTATTTAAAGCTGTTGCTCCTCCGTGGAGCTTAAACTTGGTTCTTAAAGTTCTTCAGGGGGTTCCGTTTGAACCCCTTCATTCCATTGATATTAAGCTTTTATCTTGGAAAGTTCTGTTTTTGATGGCTATTTCCTCGGCTCAAAGAGTCTCTGAGTTATCTGCCTTACATTGTGATTCTCCTTATCTGATCTTTCATTCAGACAAGGTAGTTCTGCGTACTAAACCTGGGTTTTTACCTAAGGTTGTTTCTAACAAGAATATCAATCAAGAGATTGTTGTTCCATCCTTATGTCCTAATCCTTCTTCAAAGAAGGAACGTCTTTTGCATAATCTAGACGTGGTCCGTGCTCTGAAGTTCTACTTACAGGCAACTAAAGATTTTCGACAAACTTCTTCTCTGTTTGTCGTTTACTCTGGACAGAGGAGAGGTCAAAAGGCTTCGGCTACCTCTCTCTCTTTTTGGCTTCGTAGCATTATACGCTTAGCCTATGAGACTGCTGGACAGCAGCCTCCTGAAAGAATTACAGCTCATTCCACTAGAGCTGTGGCTTCCACCTGGGCCTTTAAGAATGAGGCCTCTGTTGAACAGATTTGCAAGGCTGCAACTTGGTCTTCACTTCATACTTTTTCCAAATTTTACAAATTTGACACTTTTGCTTCTTCGGAGGCTGTTTTTGGGAGAAAGGTTCTACAGGCAGTGGTTCCTTCTGTTTAATGTTCCTGCCTTGTCCCTCCCATCATCCGTGTACTTTAGCTTTGGTATTGGTATCCCATAAGTAATGGATGACCCGTGGACTGAATACACTTATCAGGTAAGCATAAATTATGTTTTCTCTTGTTAAATTTATTTTTCTTGTAGTGTGTTCAGTCCACGGCCCGCCCTGTCTATTTGAGGCAGGTTCTAAATTTTAAATTATAACTCCAGTCACCACTGCACCCTATAGTTTCTCCTTTCTCGTCTTGTTTCGGTCGAATGACTGGATATGACATGTGAGGGGAGGAGCTATATAGCAGCTCTGCTTGGGTGATCCTCTTGCAACTTCCTGTTGGGGAGGAGAATATATCCCATACGTAATGGATGACCCGTGGACTGAACACACTACAAGAAAAATAAATTTATCAGGTAAGCATAAATTATGTTTTCTTAGACCTTAAAGACTTCCTCTAATCTGAATGCATTTTGAACACTTGAGGGCATTAGTTCATGTGTTTCATATAGATAACATTGAGCTCATGCACGTGAAGTTACCCTGGAGTGAGCACTGATTGGCTAAAATGCAAGTCTGTCAAAATAATTGAAATAAGGGGGCAGTTTTCAGAGGCTTAGATATAAGGTAATCACAGAGATAAAAAATGTATTAATATAACTGTGTTGGTTATGCAATACTGGGGAATGGGTAATAAAGGGATTGTCTTTCTTTTTAAACAACAAAAAATCTGGTGTTGACTGTCCCTTTAAGTTATTATTATTAGTGCTAAATACTATGGCATGCAGTGGTTGAAAGGGCAGGAGAGGAGACTGATGCTTTTAATGCTTTAAAATGTTGCAATAATTTAGCTCTTAAAGGGATACGAAAATAATTTATCTTTCATGAATCCGATAAAGCATGCAATTCTAAACAATTTTCTAATTCTATTATTCATTTTCTTTATTCTCTTTGTATCTTTTGTTGAAAAGCAGGAGCATACGATTAGGAGCCTGCCTTTTGCAGGAACACTATATGACAGCAGTTTTGCAAGAATGTTATCCATTTGCAAGAGCACTATTTCCTTCCATGTAGTGGACAACAAAGAACACCATGCGAACGAAGCAAATCTGATAATAGAAGTAAATTGGAAACCTTTTAAAAATTGTATGCTCTGTCTGAATCACAAAAGAAAATTGTTGGGTTTTATATCTTTTTTTTTTTTTTTTTTTAAATAGTTTTTATTGAGGTAAAATGGCAAAAAAAAATGTAATGTCAAAAAGAGATATCATGGCAACATGCCCATTTGATATACATTACATTTTACAAGATAAATTGAACAAGCATGTCTTCACAACAGTAGAATCTGGACTTAACTCAGCCCAAAGGTATAACTTCAAGCCATGAGTATTACCTCATTTTTACATAAGTGCATGGACACAGGACAAATAAAACAACTCCAAAAAGCTAGTTGGGTGTAAGCCTAGTTTCAATGACCAAACTAAAACCTTATGCAGGCTTGTGCTTGTCCCTGGAATATTCAGCTGATCCTTTAGCTAAGCAACATAACAATCGAGAGTGGTTAAATAAAGGTGGGAATGGGTATCTCCCCAATTAGATTCATTCCTCAGGTTATCTCCATTCCACCGGCTGATGGTACATACATGGGGGGATGGGCCTACCCCAGATACATATGTTGAAGTGGTAATGGTTGAAAGCAAAACTTTCTTGCAAGACAACAGGGTAGAGAGGGGAATTGAGGAGAAAAGGGGGGAAAAAAAAGGAAGGGGGAGAAAGGTAGGGCCCAATGGGGGCCTGTCTAGAAGGGCAAAGGTTTCATTTAAATTCTGGTTGTAAATACGATCCCGTGGGAGTAAAGTCTGCGCACTCGCATGGTACTCCTTTCCCAGGTTTCCCAGGGTGCCCAGACCTGACCATGTAGACCCAATTTGCCACTACAGCTCAAAGAATATTCTTCCATAAAACGGATGTATATGACAGTCTCTCTGACCATGTTAAACGTGACTTGAGAGGATCTAAGCCAGCATCTAGCGATTGCCATTTTTGTGGCCAGGAGGATAATAATGCACAGTATTTTTTCTGGTTTGTTCAATTTACCTAGTCCTAGGTGAAAAAGGGCCGTATCTGGTGTGAGATTGTGAAGCAAACCTAATTGGTCTAGCAGTAACCCCACCCTCCTCCACACTCCCTGAACCTCCACACAACTCCACCAGACATGCAGATGCGTACCCCTACCTCCACACCCTCTCCAACATATATCCGGCCTATGAGGAAACATCTTATGTATTTGCTCCGGGACCCTGTGCCAGCGCAACATTAATTTTACAAATAGCTCAAAGAGCGTAACGCAATGGATCGCCATTTTTGTGTGTCTGATAGCTGTCTGATAGCTGTCTGCCAATCCACTTCGGGATATACCTGCCCCAGTTCTCTCTCCCACTCCAGAACCCGAAACTGCTTCACAAAGCCGTCCGAGCCTAGAAGCAGTTGGTAGTGGATCGTCATGGCTTTTCGGAGAGGCTTACCCACCAGCCACCTTCTCTCCCATTGAGTCAACTCCCTAGGGTTCAGTTTTGGGAATTTCCAGGCTATCAGCAAGGAAATAAATCTAAAAAACTCAAAGTGGTATTTCTTAGGGATATCTATATTTGGCAAGTCAAGAGCTTGCAGAGCCAATCCACGGGGTGAGTAAAGATCGCGAATCTGCTTTACCCCCCAAGCAGACCACATCTGGAGATGTGAGTCAGGAAGAGCAACAGTGCTCTTATTGAATGCACAGGCGAAGGATGAGGAGCAACCTGTGGGAGGCCATGGAGGTCCCTCCACACTCTAATACAGGCCCCAATAATAGGGTTGTCCACTCCTATAAGAACGTCCGAGTGCCTAGGGACCCAGATAAGATCCTCCAGGAGCAGTCCTGAAGGAAGTACAGCCTGCTCCAGTTGGCCCCATCTAGTTTCCTCCGGCGGGACTCCCCAGGCTGTAATGTGTGACAGCATAGCTGCTTCATAATATTTGCGGATGCAGGGGGCTGCAAGCCCACCGTGTAAGACAGGTTTTTGTAATTGTTGCATAGCAACCCTCGGAGGTTTACCCTGCCAGATAAATCTACTTATTATGGATTGGAGGCGCTTTAGGATGTAGTTCGGGACCCTCAACGGGATACACCTGAACAGGTATGTGGCCTTGGGCAGCAAAGTCATTTTGACTGATTGGATTCTCCCAATCCAGGAGATCTCATATTTAGCCCACTTTGTGGTGAGGCTTTCAAATTCTCTCAGTAGCGGGTCAAAATTAGACCGAATCACCGTCTTCGGATCAGGAGAGAGGATGATCCCCAGATGTTTTATTTGGATTGACGACCAGTCAAATGGGTAGGCTTCCTTTAGTTGGGAAAATTGTGTCGGAGGGAGATTGTTTTATATCTTTTTAAAGGGACATTGCAATGCAATGAACATTATTCATGCACTCAAGTCTTTCCTGAGCAGGACATGGCCAGTGATTGACAGCTGTGTGTGCATGTTGTTCCTGTCTGGCTTAACATCTATGTCCTGTTTAGTGCACCAATTCAGTATGATTCCAGAGCAGGAGTTTAACTATGTGTTTAATCCTTGGAGGAGCAAACACATAATTATCAAGGAACATTTGTGTAATATTAAAATGCTTTATGTAAATAAGGGTATATCATTGTGTTAGAATGTCTCTTAAAGGCACATGGAAAACATGTTTTCTTTCATGATTCAGATAGAGCATAGATTTTTCAACAACGTTCCAATTTACTTCTATTATCAATTTTTCTTCATTCTCTTAGTATCCTTTATTGAAGGAGCAGCAATGCACTGCTGAGAGCTAGCTGAAACATTGGTAAGTTAATAACGAGGAATATACTGTATGTGCTGCCACCAATCAGCAGCTAGCTCCTACGCCTACCTATGTATGACTTTTAACAACGAATACAAAAACAAACTTAGCTGCATGCACGCCACTATAGATTAGTGTCAGAAGCTGAGTTTAAACTAATTAAGACCAAATTAACATTATTTTACCAAAAAAGACAATTGTTTATTAATACATTTATATATTCACACTTCCTTATACTTTATAAACAAGGGTCCTTCTAGAAACAAGTTAAAAAAGCATCACTTAAAAAATATATATTAGTTAAAAAATAGTTCAAAAGTTTGATCAATTGTGTCCACATTATTAGAAGAAAAAAAGTCCTTTGTATAATCCGGTTGTAATTTTTTGTCCGCTTGTGGATAATATGATTTGTTTTCTTTCTGTGTTCCTGAATTATTAGCTTACGTTAATGATCAATGATCTGTATTCAGTCTGCAATCAATACTAGACAGTTTTGTGACTACTCACATTTGTATGACTTTCATTTCAACCGTATCTTGCTGCCGACTTTTCTCCCCTTTGCCTCTTGCTAGTGATACAGCGTGTCCTCAGCCCAGCCTTCCAAGCTTGGGGTCCAACCCGCAATTTTATCCAGCTCTTACATACAAGTGGATCCGGGCAGCTTAAACTGAGTACGGTGTCTGCTCTAAGGCAAACTTCCACACAAATTCTTGAGAATATCCCACCAAGTAAGCGAATGGCAACCGGTTTCAGCTTCTCCCTGAGCCTTTCTCAAGCCATATTTTCTAAATTTCCTTTCTTATTATTTAAAGGGTTTGGACCAAACTGTTAAGCCATATCTCTCTAGAATGGGAAGTTGACCAATTCCATTGTGTTCGTTATTGATCAAACGTTAACGTATGTAAAACATGTAAACAGTATATGCAATGCAAAATAATCTTATAAAAAACTTATAAAATTGAACAAAGGATACCAAGAGAATAAAGCTAATTAGATAATAGAAGTAAACTGGAAAGTTGTTAAAAAGTGTGTGCTCTATCCGAATCATGAATGACAAATTTTGGGTTTCATGTCCCTTTTAAAAGTTGCACTATTTTTGAAGTTTTATTTTTATTTTGTAACAGGAATATCACTTGTGTGCACATGCCTTTCTTAGAGACCAATTACTCACTGGCTGAGTCTGTTCACCTCTGGGATAGATTATGCTCATAGCTTTATTGTGATTACTAACATGCTCCATATAAATAAAAAATGTCTTGTTTGTAGGATATTTTTCCGTCTTAAACGGGAAGAGTCCACAGCTGCATTCATTACTTTTTGGGAATACAGAACCTGGCCGCCAGGAGGAGGCAAAGACACCCCAGCGAAAGGCTTAAATACCTCCCACACTTCCCTCATCCCCCAGTCATTATTTGCCTTTCGTCACAGGAGGTATGCAGAGAGGTGTCAGAAGTTCGAGAGGAGGGTAGTACTCTTCGAAATGGGACTGGAGTTTTAAGTAATCCTGTCAGGCTCTCAATGAGAGCTTGGATGAAAGTTAGAGTCCGGAGATGCAGGGAGAGTTTCCCTGCAAAACCATCCCAACTCATATTAACAGCTCCTTGGCAATCAGCATTGACGAGTTTCGCTGCCTGCCTTTCTTCACTCAAGTCCATGTCAGAAACGAGGCTACTATCTGTCACACTTGAAGGGCCGTGTTCCTGTTCCAAGGTGTAGATTCCGGTAAGATCGTTTCATTTTATTTCGATATGTGAATGTAATGTTAACAAAACAAGGTAGGGTCTCAGTGGGACTCCTTTTATCTTAATAAGGAATCATGGGTTAATATCTCCTAAGGGGGTTATTGAACAGGGGGAACTTTAATCATGTTTGTTTTATTGCTTCTATCTGCAAATGTGTAGCAATACCTATTCTCATGGTTTTTTACTTAACATAGTGGCCTTATCTTAATGCCACGATCTCTTGAGATTGCGTGCCCTTTTTTTTTACTGGCATGGTGCACGTTGTGACGGTGTGGTTATGTTATTTCTCACTTCCGTATACTTACTGTGTGGCGACAGAGAGAGTCTAGCTCATGGGTTGTCTGGTTCACAGGAGGTACTGAGTGCCCCAGCCATTGGGGGTGTAAAAAGGGTGCCAGTTTGTGTTTGTCATTTTTTTAATATGGAGGATTATGATATCTTAGACACGACACGTAGAATGCGTCTTGTGATGAATATGAAATGGCCTGGGTAATCAATGCCCATCAGTTATGTTTCAATTGCCGTTCTAGAGTACTCTCTTCTCCTGAATCGGGGAGCTTAGAGTACGTTGAGCCATCCGCCTCCGAGGTTTCCATGTCCCGTGATGCGCGTGCCCCAGACCCTTTCTCGGCTACGCAAGCAGGTGTCCCTATGGCCTTTACTCCTTAGGAGGGTGGCTTGTTTCCTCCAGAGGTTATGGCACGGTTCCGCATGGCCATTTCTATGGCGCTGACTCATTTATATTTCCCAAGTGAAATATTTCTAAGATACTGTCCGTGTTCTGTTAACCAGGGCCTGTCGGGCGTGGGATCGCCTGGGGATGAAGCTAATCTCCTTAACGTCTCCGTTTTACTTTTTTCTTTATGTTTCGGTTCCAGTTCTGAGCTTTGGTGAATGGGGCCTTTGATCGGCTGGTCCCGTTGGCGTTCTCATTCACCTTGGGCGTTCACCCACGGGAGCTGTCTTCCTTTTATTTTGATCTGGATAGATGTGTTTGATTTGTTTTTTCTTAAAGGGACACTGAACCCAAAAATTTTTTCTTTCGTGCTTCAGATAGAGCATGCAATTTTAAGCAACTTTCTAATTTACTCCTATTATCAATTTTTCTTTGTTCTCTTGCTATCTTTATTTGAAAAAGAAGGCATCTAAGAACTCTGGACAGCACTTTTTTATTGGTGGATGAATTTATCCACCAATCAGCAAGAACAACCCAGGTTGTTAACCAAAAATGGGACGGCATTTAAACTTACATTCTTGTATTTCAAATAAAGATACCAAGAGAATGAAGAAATTTTGATAATAGGAGTAAATTAGAAAGTTGCTTAAAATTTCATGCTCTATTTGAATCACGAAAGAAAAAATTTGGGTTCAGTGTCCCTTTAAGCTCATGTCTGATATATTTCCGTTTTGAAAACGTTCTTCTCTGGAACCGATACTTGCGATTTTGTGGCCGTGTGGCCACGGAAGTTGCGCACTTTTTGAATAACAGCATTATGTTTTCTAGTTCAGTTATCAAACCTTCGGGTCGATTTTTCTTGGACCTTGGACAGTTCTGGAGTGTCCTTATACAAGGCAGGTACTGGTTGGACGCTTTTCTGCTGTTACTTGGGTTCATGTCACCCTCGTGGTGCTGATTTAATCCTGTCGGATTCTGAATGTCACTTGGTCTATTGATATGACTCCGGGCTCGTATCCTATTTCGAAGTATGAGGCCTAGTGTGTAGATACAACACTTCTGCATAGATGGTTGTGAGGCCGATCTAAGGTTGGCTTTTTCTGGCTACTCGCCTGGGATACGGATCTGTCTTTTCAGGCAGCATCATGGTTCTTTCAGGTCCCTGGAGACTCAGAACCATAGTTTCCATTTCTTTGGAGATGGGAGATGTTAATGAGCTCTGTGGTCTAGTGTTACGAGTGGTGAACGATTTGCGTCTTAACTTTAGCCTAATAACATGGCTTTGCGGTGGCAGAGTCTCCTTCCTTCCCGCCTTGGGTGGGTCATCTGGTCTGGAAGTGCGGGCATGTCCTTCTTCATTTGCTCAGAATGACATTAATCTAAGAGGTGGAGTGCAGGGGTTTCCCTGCCTTCTGTGGGGAGCTGCGAGGCTTCCAGCTTCTACCCTGTTAAAGGGTTTTTTTTGGAAGATCAATTCTGCAAGGATCTTTGGAGGTTTTTGTCTCTTCCATATAGGATCTACCCTTGGTCTGACCATGGTCTTCGACGCTCGGGTGTTATCGGCGACCTCGTGGCAAATCTAGCCTTGGGGCTTAATAGTGAAGGGCCGAGGTCGGTTACAGATGGGTGCCTTTCTGGGGTCAGGTAGATGACAAATTTATCCTCCATGCCCCGTTGGGGCTTCATGGAGGGTGTTCTATGTCTATCTCACTGGGATAGCAAGCAGAGGGTTCAGGGTTCACATCCACCTTCGGGTGCTGGTTGCTACCTTGCCAGCGTGTGTAACACGTGGTTAAGCTTGTCTTTGAGATTTTTCCTTGCAATCTAGGAGCACTGGGTTTCGCATTCTTAAACTAGTCAGCAGTTCTTTCAGACTCTTGGGATTGAGGCTGTTGCAGGTCGCCAAGTCTACGGACTTTAGATGGTGTGCTCCTAATCATAGGAGGCAGCTAAGTGTTCCTCAGGAACTTAGATCCTTCAATCGATTCCTTTTTTCGAGGACTCTGGCCTAGGACCATGTCTCTCCCTGGATCGGGTGTGGACGGTTCGGTCTAACCTTAGGTGTTGTGGTCCCGTGTGTCCCTTTGAAAGGGGTGGGGCTCTTTTCTCATGGGCGATTCTTATCTGCCTAAGGCTGAGGTTATAAGTCTCTCTGACGGATCCCTACTGGTTTTTCTGGTGCATTTGATGTTCCTGTAGACTCCAGGTGTCTATTTAACTGGGTTGGCGATATTGGCCAAGGGGTCTCGCCTCTATTGTTAAGGTGGTTTCCGTTGCTTTAGTTCCCTTCTCTCTTAGAGTGGGGGATGAGTCTTGTGTGTTCTCCTGATTCAGAGTTACCTCAGTATCTATGACGACCTGTGGGTCCTTGTTTTGTAGGGGTTTTTCCCTTCTTGCATTTCAGAATCCTGAAAAGGAACATGCGGAGTAGTGACTTGTTTCACCGTCCCTGCAGCAGGAGGCTGGGGGTTTGAACTCTGGTAAGAAGACTCCTGTTTTTTTTTTTTTGGATTCTGATATTTAGATGCTGGGGGTCTGAGAACTCTCTTCTCTTGGGAAGTGTTCCTCTTTATTGAAGACAGCAGTGTAGGGGGTCTCGTGCCCGAGCACAAAGTCTCTGTCCTGACTCAAGGTAGCATGCCGTTTTTAGTGGTGGTCAGAGTTCTACTCAGGGGTTTTGCTCATCATAGATCCATCCTTTTTCTTCCAGAGGTCTGGGACTCTTGTCTTCGAACTTGACTAGTTTTTGGGCTGGGACCATTACTCTGGAGAGAAGGTCAGGATCGGTTACTCTATGCATTGTTGACCGCTTTCTTCTTGAGTCTGTCCTCCCCTTCGGTGGGAGGACTTTTGATGTCCTCCTCTTTTCTAACTGTGTCTGGTGCTGGGAGGGGACGCACCTTGGAGCCTGGTATTCTGAGGTTTGTTGTCAAGTTTTTCGGCGCCTCTTCTGTGGTTTGGGTTCCACGATGGCTGGGCCAGCCTTCCTACCTGGAAGCTGGTCATGCTAGTTCCTGTTCAGATGGCTTGCTTTTCTCTTGGAGAGCTCTTTCTAGCTGCTGGGATAGTTATCCTGTCTATGCTTGTCTAGCCTGCAGGTTTCGACTTGATACAATACAACAGGGAACTCATGTTTTTCTGGAGCACCTTATGGTATGGTGCTGTATCAGGGATATGAGGAAGATCCTCAGGTCCTCTTGGGACGTGTTTCCCTGGGTATGGACTTTTTCAGGTCCTTATGTTTCTAGGGAGTTCATCTCCCTGGGCTCTTCTATTGTGACAACCTTGGGTTGTTCTATGTTTATTGAGCCGTGTGGAACGGTTATTGGATTTCTTCTGGGGATCTGTTCTCCCTCTCGGGGGATGATAGAGGTCCTTGTCCTTTCGGCCGGGTACTTTTCATGGGAGTCGAGAGCCGCGGTGCTGGCTGTGCTCGGGAGACTCTGGGGCTGAGTGGTCTATAGCTCGGCTTTGCTGGTTGTGTAACTGATGTGCAGTTACCTGGGCTTCGGGATTTTACCTGTGTCGTTTATCTTTTTATAGGGTGTCGGCTAATTTCAGGCTGGGGTGCCTTTTGAAGGGGCCTCCTTTTTTGTACCCACCCTTTGTTTGCATTCAGTGTCCTCTAGCTTGGGTATTGTTTTCCTAAAAGTAATGAATGCAGCTGTGGACTCTTCCCGTTTAAGAAGAAAAACATAAATTATGCTTACCGATAATTTGCTTTTCTTCTGACGAGAAGAGTCCACTGCTCCCGTCCGCGTTTTGTCTATAAGGCGGCAGTAATTTGTTGTTCTTCTGGCACCTTTTTTCACCCTGATATTTCTTTTACTGTTCCTTGTTCCCTTGGCAGAGTGACTGGGGGATGAGGGAAGTGGGGGAGGTATTTAAGCCTTTGGCTGGGGTGTCTTTGCCTCCTCCTGGTGGCCAGGTTCTGTATACTCAAAAGTAATGAATGCAGCTGCGGACTCTTCCCGTCAGAAGAAAAGAAAATTATCAGGTGAGCATAATTTTTTTTTTTTAAAATAACAATATTTGATATGTTCTCTTATTAGTTACAGGTCAAGTTGCACCTTATCAAACACGTATTGTTTGAAGATATAACTGTCAGTCTTGAAAAGCTGTTTATTTAAAGGACCACTAAATACAGCAGAATTGAGTAGTTCACAAATACACAATAAACAGACAATGCAATAGCACTTTGAATTTGAAATAAGCAGTAGAACATTTATAAAGTTAATCCAATTTTCCCTTCACCTGTATCATGTGACAGCCATCAGCCAATCAGAAAATGTATATATTGTGCACTTTTGCACATGCTCAGTAGATGCTGGAACTTTATAAATTGTGCATATAAAAAGAATGTGCACTTGTTGATAATGCAAGTATATTGGAAAGTTTTTTTTAAATTGCATGCTTTATCAGTCTACTTGAAAATGTTATTGTTTAAAAAGATAGATAATCCCTTTATTACCCATTCCCCAGATTTGCACAACCAATACGGTTATATTAATATACTTTTTACCTCTGTCATTTCCTTGTATATAAGCCTCTGCAGACTGCCCCCTTATCTCAGTGCTTTTTACAGACTTGCATTTTAGCCAATCAGTGCTAGATGCGCGGGAGTGAACACAACGTTATCTTTATTACTCATGAACTAACGCTGTCTAGCTGTGGAAAACTGTAAAAATGCACTGTGATAAGAGGTGGCCTTCAAGGGCTTTGAAATTAGCATATGAGCCTACCTATGTTTAGCTGTCAACGAAGAATAACAAGAGAACAAAGCAAATGTCATGATAAAAGTAAATTGGAAAGTTGTTTAAAATTGCATGCCCTATCTGAGTCATGCAAGTTTAATTTTGACTAGACTGCCCCTTAAAGTGTGTTATTGTAGGTCGCTGGTTTTCAAACCTGCCCTCAGGCCTCCCTTACAGGCCAGATTTTGAGGATATCTGAACTAGAGCACAGGTGAAATAACCAGCTGATTAGTAAAAGTGGTTATTTTATCTGTACTCACCCAAGGTAAGGTTTTTTATTTATTTTTTTAAACTTCCTCACTCTTCTAACTGGTGCGGTCAGGCAGTGCAATTTTCAGAATTAAATTACAGGAAAATTGAACAACATATATGATGAAGTATACTGCAAAGTTTTTTATTTTTTATTTTATTACTTACTAGTTGATAAGCTTGCCAAGAGGGCAATCTATGTGTTAAAAATGTAACCCCCCAAGCTACAAAAAATAAAGTAAAAATACAGAAATAAACAACACTATCCAAAATAAAATAAAAAATAAACCTAATCCCTATGAAAATAAAAAAGCCACCCCAAAATAAAAACAACCCCTAATCTAAGACTAAACTACCAATAGCCCTTAAAAGGGCTTTTTGTAGGGCATTGCCCTAAGGAAATCAGCTCTTTTACATTAAAAAATAAACAAAGTCCCCCCTAACAGTAAACCCCCCCCACACACACACACACACACCAAACCCCCAAAACTAAAAAAACTAACACTAATAAACCTAAACTGCCCATTGCCCCTAAAGGGGCATTTGTATGGGCATTGCCCTTAAAATGGCATTAAGCTCTTTTTCACTGCCCTTAAAAGGGCATTCAGCTCTTTTGCAAATTGCCCAATAAACCCTAATCTAAAAAAAGAAAAAAAAAACTAACACTAAAGCCCCAAATAGGTACTCACGGTTTCAGAAGTCCGGTGGAGGAGGTCTTCTTCCAGGCGGGTCCATCATCTTCATCCACAGTGAAGGCAGCGCGGAGCGGAGGTCCCGAGCTGTCTTCCCAGATGTGGCGATCTTCGGCGGTGGTCATCTGTGGCGGCGGCGGTCCTCGCGGTGGCGGTGGTTCTAGGCGGCATGGAGGCTCCTCTTCATCCGATGTCCGTCATATACTGAATATTGAATGCAAGGTACCGCAATCAATTTGGGGTACCTTGCATTCCTATTGGCTGAATTTTTCAAAACAGCCAATAGGATTAGAGCTACTGAAATCCTATTGGCTGTTCAAATCAGCCAATAAGATTTCAGTAGCTCTCATCCTATTGGCTGATTTTGAAAATTTCAGCCAATAAGAATGCAAGGTAAATATGGGGTACCTTGAATTCAATCTTCAGTGTGCGGTGGACGATCACATGAAGAGGAACCTCCATGCCTTCGCCGATGACTGCGACCGAGGATCGCCACATCTGGGAAGACTGATTTGGACCGCTCCGCGCCGCCTTTGCTGTGGATGAAGATAATGGACCCGCCTGGAAGAAGACCTTCTCTGCCGGATTTTTGAAACCATGAGTACCTATTTGGGGCTTTAGTGTTAGTTAGTTTTTTTAATTTTTGGGGGGGTTTTGTTTTTTTAGATTAGGGTTTATTGGGCAATTTTGCAAAAGAGCTGAATGCCCTTACAAATGCCCCTTTGGGGGCAATGGGTAGTTTAGGTTTATAAGTGTTAGTTTTTTTTATTTTGGGTGGTTTGGTGGGTGGGGGGGGTTTTACTGTTAGTGGGGACTTTGTTTATTTTTAATGCAAAAGATCTGATTTGTTTAGGGCAATGCCCTACAAAAAGCCCTTTTAAGGACTATTGGTAGTTTATTCTTAGATTAGGGGTGTTTTTATTTTGGGGGGGCTTTTTTATTTTCATAGGGATTAGGTTTAATTTTTTTTATTTTGGATAGTGTTGTTTATTATTTCTTGTAATGTTAGCCTTTTTTATTTTCTGTAATTTTAGATTAATGTAATGTAATTTTTTTTTATTTTAATTGTAATGTAGTATTTTTTTAAATGTAATTAAGGGGTTAATTTAGGGGGTGTTAGGTTAGGCCTTAGTCATTAAATTAGTTTTGCATTGTGGGGTTGGCGGTTTAGGAGTTAATAGGTAAATTAAGTTTAATGCGTTGTGGGGGGTTGGCGGCTTAGAGGTTAATAGATGTATTAGATAGTTTGCGATGTGGTTGGCGGATTTTGGGGTTAATAATTGCGGACGGTTAGGTTTGGTTTTTTTAATACTTATTGCGGGCGTTTGCCTTTGCTGCATCCCAGTGGATTCCGAAAATGGCAGGGAATCGATGTCTGAGCACAATGACTATGTATTTATATATCCACACCATGTTCGTCAAACCATGTTTTCATGGACCTCACTTTGTGGACAGAGGTAAAGTCATGCTGGAACAGGAAAGGACCCTCTCAAAACTATTGCCATAACGTTGGAAGCACTGTATTGTCTAAAAAAATAAATTGTATCCTGTTGCATTAAGATATGCCTTCAGGGGAACTAAGGGGCCTAACACCATGAAAAACAAACCATACCATTATCCAACCTCACTAAACTTTACATTAGGAGCTAGGCATTCTGGTAGGTAGCGTTCTCCTGGCGTCCGCCACCCCCAGATTCTTCCATCAGACATCCACATGGTGAAGTGTGATTCATCACGCCAGAGAACACATTTCCACTGCTCCAAAGACCAATGGTGGTGGTTTACACCACTACAGCAGACACCTAGCATTGTGCATGTTTATGTGAGGTTTGTGTACATTTGTCCCCAACACTTCCACTTTACAATAATATAATTTACAATTGACCTGGGCAGATCAAGTTGTGCAATTTTGAAAACTTACATGTCGCAAAGGTGGCATTCTATGACAGTGCCACATTTAAAATCACTGAGCTCTTCAGTAATGACCCATTGTACGGCAATGTTGGCCTATGGAGATTTCATAGCTATGTGCTGTATTGTATGAACCTGTTAGTAGTGGGTGTGTCTGAAACACAAGACCTGAATAATTAGTAGAGGTGTCCACGTACTTTTGGACATAAAAAGATAAAAATTCCTAGAGTTCAGTGTCATCTGAGCTATAATTGAGCCTAATACTATGTAAAACACAAATTAAATTACAAATGAGAAAAAATCAGGCAAATAAATAAATAAATAATAATACATTCAATATAAGAAACTTTAGGTGACAGGTGATGGTTAGCCAACCATAGAGCAAAAAATCCTCTGATTTATATTTTTGTAAAATATTTGACTCTGACATTTCACAGTTGAGCAGTCAACTTTTAGCAAAGTAATGCCTTACATAAACTGTTCATATTCGGGAAAAATACATTTGCATAAAAGAAGTTTTGTTAAATGTATTTCGTATGAATAATTATTACTCCCATATGAAAACCTACAGTGCTGTAAATTCATCTTGCCGATATCAAGTAAAACAGAACTTATGAAAATCCTAATGAACTCTGTAGCGAAATTAAATTAATAACTCAGGGTGTGAACATATTATTTAACCCCTTAGTTACCAGGCATTTCAGACTAAAACTTCCCCAAAAGACCAGTGCATTTTTTTGCACTTTTGTCATCACTCCGTTTAAACAGAAATAGAGCCTTGGTTTTTTTTTTTTATTTACCTATCAAAACTATATTTTTTTTTTTGAGTAGATAACCTAAAGTATTGATCTAGGCCCATTTTGGTATATTTCATGCCACCATGTCACCACCAAATATGATTAACTAAAAAAAAATCGTTAACTTTTTCACAAACTTTAAGTCTCTCACTAAAAATGGGGCATGCAGAAATAGCGCAATCTTGCTACTGTTAGAGATATCACGGCAGAGAGAGGATCAGGGCAGCAACATCATACAGGGTATGGCGCAGGTCCTTAAGGGCTTGACGACCATCGCCGTAGCTGGTCCTTAAGGGGTTAAAGGCACATTGTACTATACAGTAAAATGTTCTCCCATTTAGGGCTAGATTACAAGTGGAGCGCAAAATTGCTGTGCGATAATTAACCAGCCATTACAAATGTCTGGTTATTGCTACCGCAAGCTCGCAATAGCAATTAGCGCTTATTAAAGTGATTGTCAATTTTGATGAATTAGTGCCCGGTTTTTTATAATCCTATTAAATACAAGGGCATTTTAATTCATCAAAATTGACATTTCACTTCTTTTCTTCAAAGACTTACCTTTTAATCCTGGCAGCCGCTCCAGCACTTCCTCCGCCCGTCACAAGCAGTCTTCTCGGGTCCAAAATGACATATCCGGCTTCCTCCAATCACGACGTTGCATCAGGCCAAGATTTCCCCGGGGGGAAGCCGTGATTGGAAGAAGCCGGGTTTGTCATTTCTGACGTCTGCAGAGGGTTCCGACGGCCGGGGGAATAGCTGGAGCGACTGCCAGGATTAAAAGGTAAGTTTTTAAAGAAGAGAAGTGATATGTCAATTTTGATTAATTAAAGTGCCCTTGTTTTTAATAGGATTATTAAAAACCGGGCACTAATTCATCAAAATTGACCTTCACTTAAACAACACATAGTCATTAGTCTAAACCGTTGGCAACAAAAGTGAGTACACCCTTAAGTGGAAATTTTCCCTCCCCGGTGTCATGTGACTCGTTAGTGTTACAAGGTCTCAGGTGTGAACTCTCTCATACTGAAAGTTCAACATGGCACCTCATGGCAAAGAACTCTCTGAGGATGGAAAAAAAAAATTGTTGCTCTACATAAAGATGGCCTAGGCTATAAGTAGATTGCCAAGACCCTGAAACTGAGCTGCAGCACAGTGGCCAAGACCATACAGCGGTTTCACAGGACAGGTTCCACTCAGAAAAGGCCTCACCATGGTCGAACAAAGAATTTGAGTGCAGGTGCTCAGCGTCTTTGGAAAATAGACGTATGAGTGCTGCCAGCATTGCTGCAGAGGTTGAAGGTGTGGGGGGTCAGCCTCTCAGTGCTCAGACCATACGCTGCACACATTGGTCTGCATAGCTGTCGTCCCAAAAGGAAGCCTCTTCTAAAGATGATGCACAAGAAAGCCTGCAAACAGTTTGCTGAAGACAAGCAGACTAAGGAGATGGATTACTGGAACCATGTCCTGTGGTCCGATGAGACCAAGATAAACTTATTTGGTTCAGATGGTGTCAAGCGTGTGTGGTGGCAACCAGGTGAGGAGTACAAAGACAAGTGTGTCTTGCCTTCAGTCAAGCATTGTGGTGGGAGTGTCATGGTCTGGGCCTGTATGAGTGCTGTCGGCACTGGGGAGCTACAGTTCATTGAGGGTACCATGAATGCCAACATGTACTGTGACATACTGAAGCAGAGCATGATCCCCTCCCTTCGGAGACTGGGCTGCAGGGCAGTATTCCAACATAATGACCCCAAACACACCTCCAAGATGACCACTGCCTTTCTAAAGAAGCTGAGGGTAAAGGTGATGGACTGGCTAAGCATGTCTCCAGACCTAAACCCTACTGAGCATCTGTGGGGCATCCTCAAACGGAAGGTGGGGGAGCGCAAGGTCTCAAACATTCACCAGCTCTGTGATGTCATCATGGAGGAGTGGAAGAGGGCTCCAGTGGCAACCTGTGAAGCTCTGATGAACTCCATGCCCAAGAGGGTTAAGGCAGTGCTGGAAAATAATGGTGGCCACACAAAATATTGACACTTTGGGCCCAATTTGGACATTTCCACTTAGGGGGGTACTCACTTTTGTTGCCAACAGTTTAAACATTAATGGCTGTGTGTTGAGTTATTTTGAGGGGGCAGCAAATTTACACTTATACAGGCTGTACACTCACTACTTTACATTGTAGCAAAGTGTAATTTCTTCAGTGTTGTCACATGAAAAGATATAATAAAATATTTACATAAATGTGAGGGGTGTACTCACTTTTTTGAGATACTGTATATAATCATATACATATATATTTAAAATTGCTGCCATCACTGCAATACTTACCACCTTTGCTGTGCGATGTTCTGATGCCGTCTCTGACATCAGAACGAGGCTCCCATAGGAGTTGCTGTGAACTTGTAATACCAGCACACATTAGTGTGCGATGGTATTACACAGTGGAGCGTGTATTGTGAATGATACAGTTTGCCAGCTGGAGTGTATTTAATTGTTTATAAATAGTTTCTTTACCTTTATTTTGTCATTTGAAATAACTGCTTTGCCTGTTGAAATTGCCATCTATATTGAAAATGTCAGTGCAATAGTATTGGCTTATCAGAAGATATGTAAATATGTAGGCCGCAACAGAACTCAACTCAAAGAGAGAGCCCATCTAATTTGAGTGTTTCACAGTTAACTGTTATCAGCTGCTTGCCAGAGTACTTTGTCCTTTAAATATCATTCATTTTTTGACTGATGTAAACAAGTCACAAATAACTTTTTTGAAGTTTGATATGGTACTAGGAAAATTGGCAAGCTTTTGTTAGTCTCGCCTTCAAGTTGCTGATACTGTTACTTTGTGGCCTATACATGTTACAGTAACAAAGAACAAAAACGTACAAATAATGCTGGCAGCTCAGAATTGGGTTCTTATTTTTCCTTATTGTGAAGACCTAACTAAGAGCCATGTATTTTACATTTACATTATCAAAAAACCCTTGTAAACTATAAACATTATTAAACATTTTGAGCTTTAACTGATTGAACCATTAAAATAAATTTAGAACTAAATCACACCTCTTCTTTATTCTATATGTGGTAATATAAGTTGAATGTTTAATGCCTTAGGCTTCTGAATGAAGTATTCATTTGGAGTTGTAACACTCTATTGGCATTGGTTCTTTAGTTCCAAGGTTCTTTCAAGAGACCAGCATTTCAAAATAGTTCCACCTGAATACAGTCTGACTATTTATTATTTTTGAAGAAGGGAGTTTTTAAATATTAAAATCGTGTTATGGCCTGTCATTTGGAACAGTTTTTATATGTAATATAATAAAATATAAATGGTGAATACATTGGAGGCTGAAACTATCTTCCAAGTGCTCCAAAAGAAATGTAAAAAATTATCTGAATTTTTATAAACTAAAAGAATTGTGAATTTAATATTAATATTAGACAAAGCTCCCCTTGAACACCTATGTGAAGGTGGTACGTATCATCATTTTTATTTATCATTTAAATGAAATCTTATTTACTATACATGAAAGTGGTACACAATTTTGTGATATTTTACTCTGCTAATGTTTGATATTTTGAACTTGTAACTATAAACACCCGCAGGGTACATGCCATTATAACAATTTATATCTTCTTTTGTTTTATGTCAGACATACGTTTTGGCAGTACCGCAGAGAGAACCCAAAGACCAAGGTTGGTGACCCACCACCCAACGGTATGCCTGGGTTCAACAGTGGAGTGATGTTGTTACACCTGGAAGCCATGCGCCTATCAAGCCTCTACAACCAGCTTCTAGAACCTGAGTCTGTGCGGCAACTGACAGATAAATACCATTTTAATGGCCATCTTGGAGACCAGGATTTTTTCACCATGATTGGAATGGAACACCCAGAACTTTTCTATGTTCTTGATTGTGGATGGAACCGACAGCTCTGCACATGGTGGAAGGATCATGGCTACAGTGATATTTTTGAAGAATACTATAGTTGTGATAGTCATATCAAAATAATTCATGGCAACTGCAACACACTAATTCCAGAGGACTAGAAGTTCCTTACAGTGGCTATAAACCTTTTCTGTCACATCTTGAGATGGATGCTTTGCATTTTGTTGTTTGGATATGACATGAGAATTATAATGTATTAAATACAATACTAAACAAAAAAAGTTTTGCATTTCCCAGATGGACATTTCTTTAATTGTACTTCTAATTTTCTATTTACACATTACGTTTTATATTTATTTTTTATTTTTTTTCACATTGGTCATTAGTATGAATATTGTATGAGGTCTTAGTTATTATCTACATTGTGTTTGGTTATTGAGTATACGCTTTAGAAATAGGTTTGTGAATAGTTTGTTTAAATGACTGGTAAATTATCTTTTGTACACCTAAATGCTCAGTCAAGTTAGATTT
This sequence comes from Bombina bombina, assembly GCF_027579735.1. Classification (NCBI taxonomy): domain Eukaryota; kingdom Metazoa; phylum Chordata; class Amphibia; order Anura; family Bombinatoridae; genus Bombina; species Bombina bombina. The sequence goes on from NC_069502.1 coordinate 407,689,898, forward strand.
AATCATTTGTAAATATTGTGTTTTATGTTTTAAACAAACATTCTAGTGTCATGTATACTGAGGCTGTATGGCACCTTCATACCACTTTAGGTAACTTTGCAATATAATTTTGTTTTAAAAGAAATACTAGCTTGCAGCTGAAATAATCTCTAAAGAATGTCACTTTTTACATGTTTGGTAGCTGTCTTGGAGCACATAGAGCTGCTAATTGGTGTCTGTGCACTATGAGTGGCGTTCGTGTTGAGCACACTTGACACTAGAATGCCACTTTTAATGCATATTCCATTTTCTTTCATACAGGTGGTGAGAGTCCATGGTCCATTACTCAAAGGAATTGCTTCTCTCTACCACTAGGAGGAGGCAAAGATTCCCAAACCCCAAGACTCTATAAAACAACTCCCACCTCACACATACCTCAGTCTTTACTTTGCCTCTGCTAGAGGTGGTTGAAGTATGAAGATGTGCATCTGATCTTCAAAAAAAGAGGTATTCAATCTATGTTGAGGCCCAGTTTCCCCTCAGAGTACAGTTCTTGTCAGAGGGATATATTTGGGGTATGGTTTATGAATTTATGGTTTCACCTCATGGGAAATCTTTTGTAAACTCTGTAATCGGTCGCAGGGACATGTCTTCTGCCTCCCTTTATGGATCTACAATATACTCCTATTCCATAACCTCTGTTGATATGTTTCAGTACTGGTTTCGCTGTCTGCTAGTGGACGATTGCCTATTGGAAAGTATATTTTAATTTTTTAAACATGTAGACACTCATTAAGTTATTTTATGGGCACTTTTTTGTTTAAAAAACTTATCTATATATGTTTTATATATGGCTCTGGGACAGATCTTTCACTATTCCCTTGCTTTTGCGCATATTATTTTTTAGTCTCTAAAGAGCTGCATACTTTTTCACACGCTGGGTTTGCCTGTCGGGTTAGCTCATATCTCTTTAGTTTTTCTGCGCATAGATGTACGCACGTCGGGTTAGAACGCGTTTGTTCGGCTATGTGTGCTTCAGGTTTTTGGTGCGCTCTATCTCATTTAAATTGTTAATTGTTTGGAGCGCATTCAGAGGTAATGTTATTTTCTTCTTTCTTCTTATCCTTTTCAGCTCAGCTTAGCGGGCATTGTTCCTATAAAAGCTACTTAGGTGGGGGTAAAAGATCTAAAAGATCTTTGCATTCTCTGGATGTTGCTAGGGCATTTAAATATTATGTTGATGCTACCAAGAATTTTAGACAAACTTCTATTTTCTGGCTCTAGAAAAGGTTAAAATTAAGTTTTGATGGTTATGCCTGTTTTTATGCCTGTGCATTATTTAAAAAAAAAAAAAAAGTATTCTTTGGGGTTGTGGATTTTTTTTCTCAGTGATAAAGATGTGTTTAAATCCTCACTTTATTATTACTCATGGACTCCATAGCTTGGGTATTAGTTCCCATGAGTAATGGATAGTGGACTCTCACCACCTGTATTAAAGAAAACATAATTTATGCTTACCTGTTAAATTCATTTCTTTCATGGTGATGACAGTCCACGAGACCCCGCCCTTTGTTTTTCTGGGGTTATTTTTTTTTTTTTTTCCTGCTCACTTTTTGGCTTTTCCTTTTTCTTACCTCACTTGCTTGGCCGTATGTTTGACTGAGGTATGTGTGAGGTGGGAGCGGTTTTATAGAGCTATTGAGGTTTGGGAATCTTTGCCTCCTTCTAGTGGTAGAGAAGAGTAATTCCCTTGAGTAATGGATTGTGAATTTATCAGGTAGGCATAATTGATGTTTTCTGTTCATTCAATATGAACAAGCTGCTTAACTTAAAAAAACACTGAACCGAAATTTTTCCTTTTGTGATTCAGATAGAGCATGCAATTTTTAGCAGCTTTCTAATTTACTCCTATTATCAAATTGTCTTCATTCTCTTGGTATCTTTATTTGAAATCCAAGAATGTAAGTTTAGATGCCGGCCCATTTTTGGTGAGCAAACTGAGTTGTTCTTGCTGATTGGTGGATATATTCACCCAACAATAAACAAGTGCTTTCCATGGTTCTGAACCAAAAAATAGCTTAGATGCCTTCTTTTTCAAATAAAGAAAGCAAGAGAACGAAGAAAAAATGAAGAATGATAATCATAATAGGTGTAAATTAGAAAGTTGCTTAAAATTGCATGCTCTATCTGAATAACGAAAGACAAAATTTGGGTTCAGTGTCCCTTTAAGGGTGCTATTTGTTGCTCCTGATCTGTCAAAATACCAGGTTTACCTTAAATTGTTTAGCTGGACCAATAATAAAATCTACTGCATGATGATAAATAGAAAAAATAAAATGTTTGCAGAGTAAACTTTTAGTTCTATACATATTGCCAAAAACTGCAGTTAGACTTGTGAGGACCACTTGTTGCCCAGCACTAGTTTAGGATAACTTTTTGCTATATCTATTAGTTTAATACACTTTGTGCTCTTATTATATGATATTTACCCAGTGTCTGATGAAATGAGAAGGCAGTTCACTTTTACCAAAACTACAAATATTCTCATCAAAACCAGATGTTAAAGTCTGGTCCATGTGTTTGTTAGAAAATAAAAAGACGTGAGGGGACAGAAAACTTTTTTCTGTCATGCATTTAAAAGAACATAATAATTTTGTTGCAAAAATGTTGACAGCGTGGACATTTAAAGTAAGGTTACTTAAATGAACATAATGCACATTAATTTATGTCTTTAACATAATAAATCTTTTTAAAAAGTTTATTTTTGCTTTGAATGAGCTGAGCATGGTTTCTTGATTTGCAGCTGGAATTTCTATCTGTGGGCACTTGCTTTGCAGCAAAGTCCCTTCACAAACCTATGGTTTCACCATGTGGGTTACATGCTTCTCAACATTTTTTTTTCTACTATGGGTCAGGGTGGACAAGAGTTTGTTTAAGCAGCCCAAGGGTGTGTCTTGGCAGCACATGCTCAGAGTTAGGACAGTATTAGCAATAATTGCATAGATGGGTGGACATAAACAGGTTAGTGAAAGAGATGAAATTATATTTTATGAACTAAGGGAAGATGAGACTGAGAAGAGCTAGGCAGGCATCAAAGTTAATGTAACTGTAGCCACCAATCAGCAAGTGCTACCCAGGTGCGGAACCAAAGATGGACCGACTCATAAGCTTACATTTTTGCTTTTTCAAATAAAGATACCAAGAGAACGAAGACAATTTAATAATAGGAGTAAATTAAAAAGCTGTCTAAAATTGCATGTTCTATCTGAATCATGAAATAAAAAAATTGGGTTCAGTATCCCTTTAACCCCTTAATGACAACTGACGTACCAGGTACGTCATGCATTAACAAGCAGTTAATGACAATGGACGTACCTGGTACGTCAGTTGTCTAACAGAGTGCTGGAAGCGATCACAAATGCTTCCAGCAGCTCTGAGGGTATTGCAGTGATGCCTCGATATGGAGGCATCCTGCAATACCACTTTACAAGCCCCCGATGCAGAGAGAGCCACTCTGTGGCCCTCTCTGCACCGGTAGCGATAGTGCCGGGTGTGAGGGTGCGCGTGCACGATGCGCGTGTGTGCACGTGAGCATGCACGTGCGCGCGTGCACGTGCGCCCATTAGCCACACTGACACCAATGAATGAGGGCAGAAAGGAGAAAAAAAAGGGATTTTTTTAAAAAAAAATATAAAAGGATCTGGGAGGGGGTGGGGTTATTGTGGGGGGCTGCTACACTACAGAAATAGTTTTTTAAGTAAAAATAAAATAAAAATACTTTTTGGGGGGTTTTTGGGGCCAAACTGGGTACTGGCAGACAGCTGCCAGTACCCAAGATGGTGGTAATTAGGTAGGGGAGAGGGTTAGAGAGCTGGAGGGGGGATCAGGGAGGTTGGGGCTAAGGCAGGGGTCCATCACAGCTAAAATACTTTATTATTTTTATTTTTTTTTAAAAAAAACCTCTTTTATTTAGTACTGGCAGACTTTCTGCCAGTACTTAAGGTGGCGGGAACAATTGTGGGGTGGGGGAGGGAAGAGAGCTGTTTGGGAGGGATCAGGGGGTGGGATGTGTCAGGTGGGAGGCTGATCTCTAAAATTAACCCTGCAAGCTCCCTACAAGCTACCTAATTTAACCCCTTCACTGCTGGGCATAATTAACGTGTGGTGCGCAGCAGCATTTAGCGGCCTTCTAATTACCAAAAAGCAACGCCAAAGCCATATAAGTCTGCTATTTCTGAACAAAGGGGATCCCAGAGAAGCTTTTACAACAATTTCTGCCATAATTGCACAAGCTGTTTGTAAATTATTTCAGTGAGAAACCTAAAATTGTGAAAAATGTTAAGATTTTTTTTTATTTGCTCGCATTTGGCGGTGAAATGGTGGCATAAAATATACCAAAATGGGCCTAGATCAATACTTCGGGTTGTCCACTACACTAAAGCTAAAATTAACCCTACAAGCTCCCTACAAGCTCCCTAATTAACCCCTTCACTCCTGGGCATAAAACACGTGTGGTGCGCAGCGGCATTTAGCGGCCTTCTAATTACCAAAAAGCAACCCAAAAGCCATATAAGTCTGCTATTTCTGAAAAAAGGGGATCCCAGAGAAGCATTTACAACCATTTGTGCCATAATTGCAGAAGCTGTTTGTAAATAATTTCAGTGGGAAACCTAAAGTTTGTGACAAATTTTGTGAAAAAGTGAACTTTTTTTTTTTTTTATCGCATTTGGCGGTGAAATGGTGGCATGAAATATACCAAAATGGGCCTAGATCAATACTTTGGGTTGTCTTCTAAAATAAAATATATACATGTCAAGGGATATTCAGGTATTCCTGACAGATATCAGGGTCCCAATGTAACTAGCGCTAATTTTGAAAAAAAGTGGTTTGGAAATAGCGAAGTGCTACTTGTATTTATTGCCCCATAAATTGCAAAAAAAGCAAAGAACATGTAAACATTGGGTATTTCTAAACTCAGGACAAAATTTAGAAACTATTTAGCATGGGTGTTTTTTGGTGATTGTAGATGTGTAACATATTTTGGGGGTCAAAGTTAGAAAAAGTGTGTTTTTTTCCATTTTTTTCCTCATATTTTTTTTTTTTTTTTTTTAGTAAATTATAAGACATGATGAAAATAATGGTATCTTTAGAAAGTCCATTTAATGGCGAGAAAAACGGTATATAATATGTGTGGGTACAGTAAATGAGTAAGAGGGAAATTACAGCTAAACACAAACACTGCAGAAATGTAAAAATAGCCATTGTCATTAAGGGTAAGAAAATTGAAAAATGGTCCGGTCATTAAGGGGTTAATAAAGTTTATTCATACATTATCTTCCTAATAGTGTTACAGTATTAACAGAAGTATAAATTATCCCTTTAGGGTTTGTACTCGTAGGAAAAGCCCTCAGTCAATATGAGGGAACTGAAGTGGGTGTTTTATTTCCCATCTTGAGCTACCTCTGTATTCTTTGTGCCTAATGTAGTAGAAGGCTCCATTTCCTGTCAATTCAAGAGCAGTTAACTCCTTTTCAGTAGGCATTTGCCCTCACTGGAATGCTCCATAGGGATGACACCTAGAAGCTGGATGGGGGAACAGAAAAATATTTCTTTCATGTAATTGGCAAGAGTCCATGAGCTAGTGACGTATGGGATATACATTCCTACCAGGAGAGGCAAAGTTTCCCAAACCTCAAAATGCCTATAAATACACCTCCCACCACACCCACAACTCAGTTTTACAAACTTTGCCTGCTATGGAGGTGGTGAAGTAAGTTTGTGCTTGATTTTTCTTCTGTGAAAAGCGTTTCTAATGATATTGAAGCCCAATTACTCTCAGAGTACAGTGTTTGTTAGAGGGATGTGAAGAGAGTATTGCCTATTGATTTCTATGGTTTCTCTCACAGGAAATCTTTTCAAGGGTTCTCTGTTATCGGTTGTAGGGATTCATCTCCTACCTCCCTTTTCGGATCAACGATATACTCTTATATCATTACCTCTGCTGATAGTTTTCAGTACTGGTTTGGCTGTCTGCTATATGTGGATGGGTGTCTTTCGGTAAGTATGTATCACTGTTAAGACACTCTTAGCTATGTTTAGCGCTTTATGAATTTATATAAAGTTTTAAATATATGTATTTACTTATATTTGCCATGAGTCAGGACTATGTATATTTCCCTTTTGCAGTCTAACATTTTCAGTATGGGAATCATGTTTTAGGAAGTTATTTTTTTAATATTTTCTTACCTGGGGTATTGTCTTCTTTTCCAATTTGACTTATCTTTCTATAAATTTTGCGGGCAAAATTAGGCTAGCGAGGTCGCAAAATGCTGTTATTTATTGCGTCATTCTTGGCGCGAGAATTTTATGGTGCGAATGTGCGTCTATGATGACGCTAGTTCGTCATTTCCTGCGTTTTAGTTGACGCCAGGTTGTTTGACGCGAAGTTGCGTCTGTTATGACGTGAGTTGCGTCATTTCCGGATGTTTGTTGCCGGCAACACATTTTTTACTTCCTTTTGCGTTGTGCGTCATACTTGGCGCCAAAAAAATGGTTTTATTTTACCCCACTTCCTATATGCTCCTTGTCTTCTTTATGCTCAGAGGGCTATGCTGTTTTCTTTTTTGCCTATTTTAGCATTTGCATTTTTTCCCATTCCTGAAACTGCTATATGAGGAAATTTGGATATTTTTGTTTAAATGTTATTTTTTCTTTTACATTTTTCAAGATGTCTCAATCTGATCCTGTCTCATAAGCTAATGTAGGAACCATGCTGCCTGAACACAGTTCTACCAAAGCTAAGTGTATCTGTTGTAAGCTAGCTGAGATTATATCTCCGGCTGTAGTATGTAACAGTTGTCATGATAAGCTTTTGCATGCCAAAAAGTTTCTATTAGTACTAGTACAGTAACTGTTGTTCCCTCAACATCTAATGTACATGATATCCCTGTTGATATGAAAAATTATATTGCTGATGCAATACAGAAGGCTATGTCTGCTATTCTGCCTTCTAATAAAGGTAAAAGGTCTTTTAAAACTTCTCATAAAACTGATAAATTTTGTAATGACCGACAACATACTGAAATATCCTACTCTGATGAGGATCTCTCTGGCTCAGAAGATCCTACTTCAGACATTGACATTGATAAATCAACTTATCTTTTTAAGATTGAGTATATTTGTTCTTTGTTGAAAGAAGTGTTGGTTACTTTGGATATTGAAGAATTTCGTCCTCTTGATATAACATTCAGTAAACGTTTAAATTCTGTTTATAAACCTCCTGTGATTACTCCTGAGGATTTCCCTGTTCCTGATGCTATTTCTGATGTGATGACTAAGGAATGGACTAAGCCTGGTGCTTCTTTTGTTCCTTCTTCTAGGTTTAAAAAGTTGTACCCTTTGCCAGTGGCTAAATTAGCATTTTGGGAAAAAGTCCCTAAGGTTGATGGGGCTATTTCTACTCTTGCCAAGAGTACTACTATTCCTATGGAAGATAGTACTTCTTTTAAGGATCCTTTAGATAGGAAAATTGAATCTTTTCTAAGGAAAGCTTATTTACATGCTGGCTATATTCTCAGGCCTGCCATTTCTATGGCTGGTGTTGCTGCTGCATCAATTTTTTGGTTCGATAGCTTAGCACACAACAGGAAACAGATCTTGATTTGTCTAGCATTGTTCGTTTGCTTCAACATGCTAATCATTTTATCTGTGATGCTATTTTTTATATCATCAAGATTGATATTAAATCTATGTCTTTAGCTATTTTAGCTAGAAGAGCTTTATGGCTCAAATCATAAAATGCTGACATGGTATCTAAATCTAGATTACTATCTCTTTCATTCCAGGGTAATAATTTATTTGGTTCTCAGTTGGATTCTATTATTTCCACTATTACTGGAGGAAAGGGAGTTTTTTTGCCCCAAGATAAAAAAGGGCAAATCTAAAGCTTCTTATCGTTTTCATTCCTTTCGTCAGAATAGAGAACAGAAAACCACTCCTTCCCCTAAGGACTCTGGTCCCAATTGGAAGCCATCTTAGAGTTGGAATAAATCCAAGCTTTATAAGAAACCAAAGCCAGCCCACAAGACTGCATGAAGGTGCGGTCCTCAATCCAGTTCTACTGGTAGGGGGCAGATTGAAATTATTTCAAAACATTTGGGCAGATTCCGTTCAGAATCATTGGATTCCAAACATTGTCTCTCAGGGGTATCGAATAGGTTTCAGAATAAGACCTCCTGTGAGAATATTCTTTCGCTCTCACGTTCCAACAAATCATGTGAAAGTAGACTCTTGTGAGAGGGGATAGAGAACTCTTTTCTTCGTTCACCTTCAGATCTGGAGCTTTCAGGGGTAATTGTACAAGTTCCACTTCAGGAACAGGGTCTGGGTTTTATTCAAATCTATTCATTGTCCCAAAGAAAGAAAATTTATTCAGACCAATTCTGGATCTGAAGTTTTTGAATCATTTTGTAAGGGTCCCAACTTTCAAGATGGTGACTATAAGGACTATTCTGCCTTTTGTTCAGCAAGGTCATTACATGTCCACAATAGACTTACAGGATGCATATCTTCACATTCCGATTTCTGAGATTCTCTTTTCTTGACAAGCATTACCAATTTGTCGCTCTTCCATTTGGCCTAGCGACATCTCCAAGAATCTTTTCTAAGGTTCTCGGTTCCCTTCTATCTGTAATCAGAGCAGGGTATTGCGGTGTTTCCTTATTTGGACGATATCTTGGTACTGGCTCAATCTTTTCATTTAGCAGAGTCTCACACAAATCCACTAGTGTTGTTTCTTCAAAGACATGGTTGGAGGATCAATTTACCAAAGAGTTTCTTGATTCCTCAGACAAAGGTCACCTTTTTAGGTTTCCAGATAGATTCAGTGTCCATGAATCTTTCTTTAACAGACGAGAGACGTTTGAAGTTGGTTTCAACCATCTAAACCTTCAGTCTCGATCATTGCCTTCAGTGGCTATGTGCATGGAGGTTTTAGGTCTCATGACTGCAGCATCGGACGCGATCCCCTTTGCTTGTTTTCATATGCGACCTCTGCAGCTTTGTATGCTGAATCAATGGTGCAGGGATTATACTCGGATATCACAATTTATATTCTTAAATCACAACACTCAACTCTCTCTGACTTGGTGGTTAGACCTTCATTGTATTGTTCAAGGGGCCTCTTTTGTTCATCCTTCCTGGACTGTAGTCTCTACAGATGCAAGTCTTTCAGGTTGGGGAGCTGTCTGGGGATATTAAATCCTCAAGAGGCGAGGTTACCAATCAATATTTTAGAACTCTGTGCTATTTTCAGGGCTCTTCAGGCTTGGCCTCTATTAAAGAGATAACTATTCATTTGTTTTCAGACAGACAACATCACAACTGTGGCATATGTCAATCATCAGGGAGGGACTCACATTCTTTTAGCTATGAAAGAAGTATCTCGGATACTTTCTTGGGCGGAATCCAACTCCTGCCTAATTTCTGCGATACATATCCCAGGTGTAGACAATCTGGAAGCGGATTATCTCAGCCATCAGACTTTAGATCCGGGGGAGTGGTCTCTTCATCCAGATGTATTTTGTCAGATTGTACAGATGTGGGGTCTTCCAGAAATAGATCTTATGGCTTCCCATCTAAACAAGAAACTTCCCAGGTACCTTTCCAGGTCCAGGGATCCTCAGGCGGAGATGGTGTATGCGTTAGCAGTTCCTTGGTTTTACCAACCTGCTTATATTTCTCTTGTAAGGTGTATCCAGTCCACGGATCATCCATTACTTGTGGGATATTCTCCTTCCCAACAGGAAGTTGCAAGAGGATCACCCACAGCAGAGCTGCTATATAGCTCCTCCCCTAACTGCCATATCCAGTCATTCTCTTGCAACTCTCGACAAGCATGGAGGTAGTAAGAGAGAAGTGGTGAAACGTAGTTGTTTTTTCTTCAATCAAAAGTTTGTTATTTTTAAATGGTACCGGAGTTGTACTATTTTGTCCCAGGCAGAAATAGAAGAAGAATCTGCCGGTGATTTCTATGATCTTAGCAGGTTGTAACTAAGATCCATTGCTGTTCTCACACATAACTGAAGAGAGAGGTAACTTCAGCTGGGGAATGGCGTGCAGGTTATCCTGCTATGAGGTATGTGCAGTTAAAAAATTTTTCTAGAGATGTAAATGCTAGAAAATGCTGCTGATACCAGATTTAATGTAAGGTAAGCCTGAATACAGAGATTTAATAGCGACTGGTATCATGCTTACTTTCAGAGGTAATACTCTTATAGATTTGCAATATAAAACGTTTGCTGGAAATGTTTAAGCGTTTTTATATATACTTTGGTGATAAAACTTTATTGGGGCCTAGTTTTTCCACATGGCTGGCTTAAATTTGCCTAGAAACAGTTTCCTGAGGCTTTCCACTGTTTTAACATGAGTGGGAGGGGCCTAATTTAGCGCTTTATTGCGCAGTAACTTTTACAGACTGAGACATCCAGCTTCCTCCAGGAGTCCCCTGAATGCTGTAGGACCTCTCTGAAGGGCTCTTAGGCTTTCCAAAATCGTTTGTTGGGGAAGGTAGGGCCCCAGCAGAGCTGGGGCAGTTTGTTGTGACTGTTAAAAAAACGTCTATATCGTTTTTTTGATCCGTTTTTTGAACTAAGGGGTTAATCATCCATTTGCAAGTGGGTGCAATGCTCTGTTAGCTTATTATACACACTGTAAAAATTTCGTTTGATTTATTGCCCTTTTTCACTGTTTTTCAAATTCTGACAAAATTTGTTTCTCTTAAAGGTACAGTAACGTTTTTATTTTTTGCTTGTTAACTTAATTTAAAGTGTTTTCCAAGCTTGCTGGTCTCATTGCTAGTCTGTTTAAACATGTCTGACATAGAGGAAACTCCTTGTTCATTATGTTTAGAAGCCATGGTGGAACCCCCTCTTAGAATGTGTACCAAATGTACTGATTTCACTTTAAGTAATAAAGATCATATTCTGTCTTTAAAAAATTTATCACCAGAGGAATCTGACGAGGGGGAAGTTATGCCGACTAACTCGCCCCACGTGTCAGACCCTTTGACTCCTGCTCAAGGGACTCACGCTCTAATGGCGCCAAGTACATCTAGTGCGCCCATAGCGTTTACTTTACAAGACATGGCGGCGGTCATGGATAATACACTGTCAGCAGTATTATCCAGACTACCTGGGTTTAGAGGAAAGCGAGACAGCTCTGGAGTTAGAAGATATACAGAGCATACTGACGCTTTAAGAGCTATGTCTGATACTCCCTCACAATATGCAGAAGCTGAGGAAGGAGAGCATCTTTCTGTGGGTGATGTTTCTGACTCAGGGAAGAGGATTCAACCTGATTCTGATATGTCTACATTTAAATTTAAGCTTGAACACCTCTGCGTATTGCTCAGGGAGGTTTTAGCTGCTCTGAATGACTGTGATACAATTGCAGTGCCAGAGAAATTGTGTAGATTGGATAAATACTATGCAGTGCCGGTGTGCACTGATGTTTTTCCAATACCTAAAAGGTTTACAGAAATTATTTCTAAGGAATGGGATAGACCAGGTGTGCCGTTCTCTCCCCCTCCAATTTTTAAGAAAATGTTTCCAATAGATGCCACCACACGGGACTTATGGCAGACATTCCCTAAGGTGGAGGGAGCAGTTTCTACCCTAGCTAAGCGTACTGCTATCCCTGTCGAGGACAGTTGTGCTTTCTCAGATCCAATGGATAAAAAGTTAGAGGGTTACCTTAAGAAAATGTTTATTCAACAAGGTTTTATTCTACAGCCCCTTGCATGCATTGCCCCAGTCACTGCTGCTGCGGCTTTCTGGTTTGAGTCTCTGGAAGAGGCTTTGCAGGTAGAGACCCCATTGGATGACATACTTGACAAGCTTAGAGCACTTAAGCTAGCCAATTCTTTTGTTTCTGATGCCATTGTTCATTTGACTAAACTAACGGCTAAGAATTCTGGTTTTGCTATTCAAGCGCGCAGGGCGCTATGGCTTAAATCATGGTCAGCTGACGTTACTTCAAAGTCTAAGCTGCTTAATATTCCCTTCAAGGGGCAAACCCTATTTGGGCCTGGTTTGAAGGAGATCATTTCTGATATCACTGGAGGAAAAGGTCATGCCCTTCCTCAGGATAGGTCCAAGTCAAGGGCCAAGCAGACTAATTTTCTTGCCTTTCGAAACTTCAAGGCGAGTGCGGCATCAACTTCCTCTAATACAAAACAAGAGGGAACTTTTGCTCAGTCCAAGTCGGTCTGGAAACCTAACCAGACCTGGAACAAAGGCAAGCAGGCCAAGAAACCTGCTGCTGCCTCTAAGACAGCATAAAGGATCGGCCCCCTATCCGGTAACGGATCTTGTAGGGGGCAGACTTTCGCTCTTCGCCCAGGCTTGGGTAAGAGATGTCCAGGATCCCTGGGCGTTGGAAATTATATCCCAGGGATATCTTCTGGACTTCAAAGCTTTCCCTCCAAAAGGGAGATTTCACCTTTCACAATTATCTGCAAACCAGATAAAGAGAGAGGCATTCTTACACTGTGTTCAAGACCTCCTAGTTATGGGAGTGATCCATCCAGTTCCAAAGGAGGAACAGGGACAGGGTTTTTACTCAAATCTGTTTGTGGTTCCCAAAAAAGAGGGAACCTTCAGACCAATTTTAGATCTCAAGATCTTAAACAAATTCCTCAGAGTTCCATCATTCAAGATGGAGACTATTCGTACCATCCTACCTATGATCCAGGAGGGTCAATATATGACTATTTTTAAAGGATTTAAAGGATGCTTATCTTCACATTCCGATACACAAAGATCATCATCGGTTTCTCAGGTTTGCCTTCCTAGACAGGCATTACTAGTTTGTAGCTCTTCCCTTTTGGATTAGCTACAGCCCCAAGAATCTTTACAAAGGTTCTGGGGTCACTTCTGGTGGTCCTAAGACCGCGGGGCATAGCAGTGGCCCCTTATTTAGAAGACATCCTGATACAGGCGTCAAATTTCAAAATTGCCAAGTCTCATACGGACATAGTTCTGGCATATCTGAGGTTGCATGGGTGGAAGGTGAACGAAGAAAAGAGTTCTCTATCCCCTCTCACAAGAGTCTACTTTCTGGGAACTCTAATAGATTCTGTAGAAATTAGTATTTACCTGACAGAGTCCAGGTTATCAAAACTTCTAAATTCCTGCCGTGTTCTTTATTCCATTTCTCGCCCTTCGGTGGCTCAGTGTATGGAAGTAATCGGCTTAATGGTAGCGGCAATGGACATAGTTCCGTTTGCACGCCTACATCTCAGACCGCTGCAACTATGCATGCTCAATCAGTGGAATGGGGATTACACAGATTTGTCCCCTCTACTAAATCTGGATCAAGAGACCAGGGAATCTCTTCTCTGGTGGCTATCTCGGGTCCATCTGTCCAAAAGTTTGACCTTTCGCAGGCCAGATTGGACAATTGTAACGACAGATGCCAGCCTTATAGGCTGGGGGGCAGTCTGGAACTCCCTGAAGGCTCAGGGATCGTGGACTCAGGAGGAGACACTCCTTCCAATAAACATTCTGGAACTGAGAGCGATATTCAATGCTCTTCAGGCTTGGCCTCAGCTAGCGACAATGAGGTTCATCAGATTTCAGTCGGACAACATCACAACTGTGGCTTACATCAACCATCAAGGAGGAACAAGGAGTTCCCTAGCGATGTTAGAAGTCTCAAAGATAATTCGCTGGGCAGAGATTCACTCTTGCCACCTATCAGCTATCCATATCCCAGGAGTAGAGAACTGGGAGGCGGATTTTCTAAGTCGTCAGACTTTTCATCCGGGGGAGTGGGAACTCCATCCGGAGGTGTTTGCACAATTGATTCTTCGTTGGGGCAAACCAGAACTGGATCTCATGGCGTCTCGCCAGAACGCCAAACTTCCTTGTTACGGATCCAGGTCCAGGGATCCCAAGGCGACGCTGATAGATGCTCTAGCAACACCTTGGTCTTTCAACCTGGCTTATGTGTTTCCACCGTTTCCTCTGTTCCCTCGTCTGATTGCCAAAATCAAGCAGGAGAGAGCATCGGTGATCTTGATAGCGCCTGCGTGGCCACGCAGGACTTGGTATGCAGATCTGGTGGACATGTCATCCTTTCCACCATGGACTCTACCGCTGAGACAGGACCTTCTACTTTAAGGTCCTTTCAACCATCCAAATCTACTTTCTCTGAGACTGACTGCCTGGAGATTGAACGCTTGATTTTATCAAAGCGTGGCTTCTCCGAGTCAGTCATTGATACCTTAATTCAGGCACGAAAGCCTGTCACCAGGAAAATCTATCATAAGATATGGCGTAAATATCTTTATTGGTGTGAAGCCAAGGGTTACTCATGGAGTAAGGTCAGGATTCCCAAGATATTGTCTTTTCTCCAAGAAGGATTGGAAAAAGGATTGTCAGCTATTTCCTTAAAGGGACAGATTTCTGCTCTGTCTATTCTTTTGCACAAGCGTCTGGCAGATGTTCCAGACGTTCAGGCATTTTGTCAGGCTTTAGTTAGAATCAAGCCTGTATTTAAACCTGTTGCTCCGCCATGGAGCTTAAATTTGGTTCTTAAGGTTCTTCAAGGGGTTCCGTTTGAACCTCTTCATTCCATAGATATCAAACTTTTATCTTGGAAAGTTCTTTTTTTGGTAGCTATTTCCTCGGCTCGTAGAGTTTCCGAGTTATCTGCCGTACAATGTGATTCTCCTTATCTGATCTTCCATGCAGATAAGGTGGTTCTGCGTACCAAACCTGGGTTTTTACCTAAGGTGGTATCTAATAAGAATATCAATCAGGAGATTGTTGTTCCATCATTGTGTCCTAATCCTTCTTCAAAGAAGGAACGTCTATTACACAATCTTGACGTGGTTCGTGCTTTAAAGTATTATTTACAAGCTACTAAGGATTTTCGTGAAACATCTGCTTTGTTTGTTGTCTACTCTGGACAGAGGAGAGGCCAAAAGGCTTCGGCAACCTCTCTTTCGTTTTGGCTAAGAAGCATAATCCGCTTGGCTTATGAGACTGCTGGCCAGCAGCCTCCTGAAAGGATTACAGCTCACTCTACTAGAGCTGTGGCTTCCACATGGGCCTTTAAAAATGAGGCTTCTGTTGAATAGATTTGCAAGGCGGCGACTTGGTCTTCGCTTCATACCTTTTCAAAATTCTATAAATTCGATACTTTTGCTTCTTCGGAGGCTATTTTTGGGAGAAAGGTTTTACAGGCAGTGGTACCTTCCGTTTAAGTACCTGCCTTGTCCCTCCCTTCATCCGTGTACTTTAGCTTTGGTATTGGTATCCCACAAGTAATGGATGATCCGTGGACTGGATACACCTTACAAGAGAAAACATAATTTATGCTTACCTGATAAATTTATTTCTCTTGTTGTGTATCCAGTCCACGGCCCGCCCTGTCATTTTAAGGCAGGTATTTTTTAACTTTAAACTACAGTCACCACTGCACCCTATGGTTTCTCCTTTCTCTGCTTGTCTTCGGTCGAATGACTGGATATGGCAGTTAGGGGAGGAGCTATATAGCAGCTCTGCTGTGGGTGATCCTCTTGCAACTTCCTGTTGGGAAGGAGAATATCCCACAAGGAATGGATGATCCGTGGACTGGATACACCACAAGAGAAATAAATTTATCAGGTAAGCATAAATTATGTTTTTTCCACCTCTAGTTTTTCATCCAAGGGTGATCTCCAAGATCATAATGGAACAATCGCATGTGTTTCTGATAGCACCAGCATTGCCTCTTAGTTTTTGGTTTGCGGATCTTGTCCGGATGTCAAGTTGCCAACCTTGGCCACTTCCTTTAAGACCAGACCTTCTGTCTCAAGGGCCATTTTTTCATCAGGATCTCAAATCGCTAAATTTGAAGGTATGGAAATTGAACTCTTAGTGCTTAGTCATAGAGGTTTCTCTGACTTAGTGATTAATACTATGCTACAGGCTCGTAAGTCTGTTTCAAGGAAGATTTATTATTGGGTTTGGATAACCTATATTTCATGGTGTTCTCATAAAATCTCTTGACATTCTTTTAGAATTCCTAGTTTCTTCAGGATGGTTTGGATAAAGGTTTGTCTGCAAGTACTTTGAAGGGACAAATCTCTGCTCTTTCTGTTTTATTTTATAGAAAGATTGCTAAACTTCCTGATATTCACTGTTTAGTTAAGGCTTTGGTTCATATCAAGCCTTTTATTAAATCAATCTCTCCTCCTTGGAGTCCTAATTTGGTTTTGAAGGCTTTGCAGGCTCCTCATTTTGAGCCTATGCATTCTTTGGATATTAAACTACTTCCTTGGAAAGTGTTGTTCCTTTTTGCTATCTCCTCAGCTAGAAGTTTTTCTGAATTATCTGCTCTCTCTTGTGAGTCTCCTTTTCTGATTTTCCATCAGGATAAAGCTGTTTTGCAGACTTCATTTACATTTTTGCCTAAAGTTGTGAATTCTAACAACGTTAGTAGGGAAATTTTTGTTCCTTCTTTGTGTCCTAATCCTAAGAATGCTCTTGAAAGATCTTTACATTCTTTGGATGTTGTAAGAGCTTTGAAATATTATGTCGAAGCTACTAAGGATTTCAGAAAGACTTCTAGTCTATTTGTTGTTTTTTCTGGTTTCAGGAAAGGTCAGAAAGCCTCTGCCATTTCTTTGGCATCTTGGTTAAAGCTTTTGAGTCACAAAGCTTATTTGGACGCGGGGCAATCTCCGCCTCAAAAGATCACAGCTCATTCTACTAGATCAGTTGCCACTTCTTGGGCTTTTAAGAATGAAGCTTCAGTGGATCAGATTTGCAAAGCAGTAACTTTGTCTTCTTTGAATACATTCACTAAATGTTACCATTTTGATGTATTTGCTTCTTCTGAAGCAGTCTTTGGTAGAAAAAATCTTTAGGCAGCTGTCTCAGTTTAATTTGTCTGCTTATGATTTAAGTTTTTTTCTTGAGATTTATAAGAAAAAATTATTTTTGTTTGGATTTAATTTCTCAGCGGAAATAGCTGTTTTTATTTTATCCCTCCCTTTCTAGGGACTCTTCTGTGGTCTTCCATGTCTTGGGTATTTCTATCCCATACATCACTAGCTCATGGACTCTTGCCAATTACATGAAAGAAAACATAATTTATGTAAGAACTTATCTGATGAATTAATTTCTTTCATATTAGCAAGAGTCCATGAGACCCACCCTTTTTATGGTGGTTTAGATTTTTTGTAAAGAAGCACAATTATATTTCCAGTTCCTCTTTTTGTATGCTTTTTTACTCCTTTTTTTGTTATCACCTCACTACTTGGCTATTTGTTAAACTGAGTTGTGGGTGTGGTAGGAGGTGTATTTATAGGCATTTTGAGGTTTGAGAAACTTTGCCCCTCCTGCTAGGAATGTATACCCCATACATCACTAGCTCATGGACTCTTGCCAATATGAAAGAAATGAATTTATCAGGTAAGTTCTTACATAAATTATGTTTTTATTCAAATCTTGACACATACTGGAAAACTGATACAGGTAGAAAACAATTTAACCAAACTACTTGGGACCGTAAAAGGTTTGGATTTTGGAATATTTGCATCTTTAAAATCTGACATTTGGGAGAGGGGATGGAACCATCTATTAACAACAATATCTTATGTCATTTAGGCAATATTTAAATGGTATAATACAGCTTATACATGTAACTAAAGGTAGTTTTATATCATTTTGTAATAAAAAAAAAAAAAATTAGTGAAAAAGTTTGGATTTTTAGAATAAGTTTGGATTTTAGAATTCCAGATATGGGAATTGTACCTATACTTACTAGAACAGACCTGAAACATAAATGAGGTATGTATAACGCAAACCATATATCATATTCCACGTGTCATCTTAAAATCAATTTCCCTTATTTATTTTATGTGCGCAAATAAATGGCTTCACAATTCTGTCCAATAAATGACATAAAATTAGCTGTTCCAGGAGGTGTTCTCTAGAATTGCAACATCACTAAAGAACGTGTTTCAGAGGTCAGTGCCTTCTTTATCAGAGGTGGAGAGCAGAGGTTTGTATTTAAATGGTACGCCCAAAGTGTAGACTCATATCCTGATTACCTCTTTGAATATAATCAATCACATGATTATTCTGAATCTCATAGGTCTCCTAACATCATGTGAGTGAGTTAAAAACACATATTCACATACTTAAATACATATTAAGTTGTAACAGCAAATGAACATATTAAATATACCTACAGTAATTGCAATCACTTAATAAAATACTACAATTTTTATGATTGCTAGTATTAAATGGGTCACATTTTAATGGGGTTATTTAAGCTTAACTGGAGCTTTTTGAAAGTATTTTAGATTTGTATAGGTTGAACTCGATGGACTTCAGTCTTTTTTCAACCTTATCTACTGTTATCTTACTATGTAATTCATTTTTAAAACCCCTCAATATTATGTTGAATTAAAAGTGCAACCTCAAGTCTTAATTGACAGAATTTGCTAATAACCTAGTATTATTTTTGGGGTATAAAATTATTTAATCATGCCTACTGCAAGAAACTTATTGATACTGTACAAGCAATTTTCTGGAATGGAATGGTCATTTTCTTATTCCAAAAACAAAATGGCCAAATCTAAATGTTTATTAGACCTTTGTGAGGTTTGTATAAAGGGTTGACAAATACATTTTAAATTTAGGAGCCAGTAAAAATATTTAGGAGCCAGACAAACTTTTAGGAGCTTTACAGTGAAATTTATTTATAGATTTATAGAGAATAACCCAAAAAGTTAGGAGCCATGGGGTAACATTCCAGGAGCCAGTGGCTCCCAGGCTCTTGGGTTTGTCACTATAAAGATCTTTGAAAATGAGAAACCTTCTGTACTGACATGGTTATGAACAATTCTGTTAATGCTTAACATACATTGCAATTCCGGTTTCTTTTCAGGTTTGTTTGGATTGTTTTGGATCCCCAGCTGTCTGTGTTTATTGTTTTGTTTTTGTTGTCACAGCAAAAAAAAAGAAAAGCACCAAACAGTTCTACACAGAGTACCGTGCAAAGTTTTTTGGGGGGCTAAAAGACTCTGATTGTGATTATAAATTGTGTACTTACTTCACAATTATGTTTTAAAAAATGTAACGCGTACTGTCCTTTTAAATATGTTAACATTAAAGTATATATGTATGTATATTGGTTTTGAATTTTAAAATGTAAAAAATTTGTATACTTTTCTTGTTAAGTGAAAACTACTAATTACGCGTTAGCCCCTTGTACGAAAAGGTCAGAAAATGTTTCCTTTGAACAGCTTGAATCGCTATTAAGATAATGCAAAAAAAAAAAAGTCAAAGAATTGATTAGCATCATTATAAACAATTCCTGGGTAACATTATAGCTTACAGTTGTTCATGATTACAAATCATGTAACCGCCGAATATCATGTTAGTACTTTATTGCTCTCTTTATATATATATATATATATATATATATATATATATATATAATATACTTTTACTTTATCATTTTAATTGTTCACAAAGTTACAAAAGTTTTTTTTATACTTTTTATTTGTATGTTACAATTATTAAAGGGACATGGACGAGTGTACTGTTAAAAAAAAAAAAATCATAATTCCTATCAATATAACACTATACACTTTGTTGAAACATAGCTCCTTTCCATGTGGTAACAGAGGTTAATTAGCTTTCATGTGCCTTGATCTCTGTATGTATAACATTGTTACAAAGGCTGCTATCAATAATATAAAACTGACATTTTTGCATCAGAATGTTGCTTTAATTTTCATGTCTGTGTCCCTTTAATGTATATATTACTGTAATTGGTCTCTGACAAGGATCAGGTTGTTGTGGAATTTTCTGATTTTTATTTTTACATGAAGCCTCAATATTAAAGGACCACAGAATATGACACGTGCACAGTTTATCTTTTTTTACTTAACTTTTTAATAGCTGCCAAGCTATATGGAATTAAAAGCATTTTGATTCAAATGCAGAAATGAGACTGTTGAACATCTTATCATTCATTACAAAGAATAGTAAGTGCCCTGGACCTTTGAATGTCTGTCTGCTGTTTCCCTTCACTGCATATTTTACAAGAGACATTCCACCTCTTCTCAGCAGAGCTTCTAGTAATGTACCATAACAGTGTTGCCTTTTTTTTGTTTGTTTTTGTTTAAAGTTTATAAAAGATAGATACCAAAATAACAAAAGTATTGCTCTGAGCAATGATACTTTTTTATCGCACTAACTATATATTTTCCAAGTAGACAAACGTTAGAGAGATTCCTTTCTTTCTTATGTCTGAAGCAATACTGACCAATTTAATGTCATTTACAGATTATATCTTAAAACACAAGCTGGTTAAGATGACCTAAAGTGTTACAGAGGTCTGAGTATAGAGAGAGGAGGGGGTGTCATAAAATCAGGGTGAACCTTGTATAGAGACTAAAGAAAGACAGTGTAAGAAAACAGGGTTGTGTCAAATACAACCCTGCTCTAGAGGGGATACGAAAAATAAGACATATATAGCTACTAGTCACAGAGGACCCCACGTTTTAAAAAAATATTTCCACAACCACCAATCCTGGCATTCAGACAACCACCTAACCTAAAACAGAAACTAGTCCACAGGAAGCTACCCCTTGAAACAGAGAACACTAAGAATGGCACCAAACATGGCAATAAACCTCTATGCCAACACATTTGTGAAAGCAGCACAGCAAATCACAAGAATAAATCCTATAACATTAAAGGGTCATATTCTACAAATGTGGTATTCATGATACATTGCACTGCATGTGAAGTGGGTTGTTATATTGGAGAAACAAGCCAAAAACTGCACCTTCGGATGAACTGATACAATCACAAATCACTGTGAAACAAGATACTGTTGGACCACTCCACCCAAAACCCTTAAAATCAAGATTCTCAAAGGCAACTTTGAAAAACACCCTAGAAAGAAAAACACTTGCAGTTCACACTCTTTAAATACTGGACTAGATGCTGAATCTGGGTTCTTGACACATTATCAACATTTTTGTAATATACTTTCCTATGGTCAATTACATTTTATATTTCACACTCTTTATACATAGGTAAGCTTATGTTCACACCTTTGCCATTATTTTTTTCTCATGTTTCTTCATTGTGTATATGCTTTATGTATAGTTCTATTTCTCCCCTGTCTGTTCTCTTACACTGGCTATCCTCAGCCTCTATACAACATTCATCTCAGCCCCCTCATGATTTTATGACACCCCCTCCTCTCCCTTTACTAAGATTCTGTAACACTTTCTGTCATCTTAACCATTCTGTTTTAAGATATAATCAGTCCATTAAAAAACTATCATTGCACAATGCAATACTCGTGTTATTTTCGTATCTAAATTCACTGGACTAACACGGCTACTCCAATCATTATCTCTCTCTCCCTCTCTCTCTCTCTCTATATATATATATATACACACACACACACACAGTATATACATACATATATACAGTATACACACACATAGTTGAGAAGTAGAGTAGAAATATTAATATCAAAACACACTCGGGGTTCTCACTTGGTGACCTATTTCTCAATGCTGTATTAAGCAATGAATCAGCATTACCAGCTTCCCATGTAGTACAAAACAGGCTGCAGTATTAAGTTCTTATAAATGCCAAATAGTTCATGCCCTTTTTAAAAAGGGTTTTACACTGATTAATGTTTTTAACTGTTTTAAAAGGGTTCTTAAAGTAAAAATTCTATAAAAGCTTTAAAGATGGAACAGCAAAACCTTTGGTGGATTCTTTCACCACCCTGCCATTTTTGGAATCCACCCGGATGCAGCGTATGCAAACTTCAAGCCTTTAATTAAAAAAAAAAACATGCAACTGCCCACACGAAAAAAAAAACATAAGTTACTGCCTGCAATAAATAAATAAAAATATGTAACCGCCCGCACAAAGTATAACAAAGAAAACC
This sequence comes from Bombina bombina, assembly GCF_027579735.1. NCBI lineage: Eukaryota > Metazoa > Chordata > Amphibia > Anura > Bombinatoridae > Bombina > Bombina bombina. Next base: position 407,711,861 of record NC_069502.1, read on the forward strand.
TACCCTCCCGCATGAAGTATTAACAAACACCGAAACCGCCAACCCCCACATTGCAAAATAATAAAGTAATTAACGCCTAATTCACAAATAACATAATTAAAATATTAACCCCTTAACCGCCAACCCCCCCCCACATCACAATAAAGCTAATTAACCTATTTACTCCTAAACCAACAAACCCCCACATCGCAATAAACCTATTTAACCTATTAACCCCTAAACCGACAAACCCCCACATCGCAATAAATCTAATTAACCCCTAAATGACTCACCCCCACTTCGCAATAAACCTATTAACCCCTAATCCGACAAACACCCACATTGCAATAAACCAAATTAACCTAATAACTCCTAAACCGCCAACCCCCCACATTGCAAATTAATTTAATTACTAAGCCCCCTAACCTAACACTCCCTAATTTAACCCCAATACTAAGTTACACTTAAATATAACCTTAAATTACAAAAAAATCATCTAAAATTACAAAAAAAATTTTTAACCTAATCATATGAAAAAAAAACAAAATAAAAACACCTCCTAAACTACCAATTGCCCTTAAAAGGGCCTTTTGTAGGGCATTGCCCTAAGTTAAACAGCTCTTTTACATTTAAAAATTACTAAATCCCCCCTAACAGTAAAAACTCCCCACCCACCAAACCCCCCAAAATTAAAAAAAAACTTACACTAAAAAACCTAAACTACTCATTGCTCCTAAAGGGGCATATGTATGGGCATTGCCCTTAAAATTGCATTTAGCTCTTTTCCAGCCCATTAAATCCCTAATCTTAAAAATAAAAAAAAATTCCAACACTAAGCCCCAAATAGGTACTCACCATTCCTGAAGTCTGACGAAGAAGGTCTTCTTCCAGGCGGCTCCATCATCTTCTATCTTCATCCGGAGTGAATGCGGCGCGGAGCTGGCTTCCCCGATGCGTGGATTCTCATCAGCGGTCCTCGGCTGCGTGAGAATCCTTGCACTCAATCTTCAGTGTACGACGGACATCGGATGAAGAGGAGCCTCCATGCGGCCGAGGAACATCACCACCGCCGTTGAGGGCTGTGGAAGACAGCTCTGCACCTCCGCTTCACGCCGCCTTTGTTCCGGATGAAGATAGAAGATGATGGAGCCCGCCTGGAAGAAGAGCTCCACCGGACTTCAGGAACCATGAGTACCTATTTGGGGCTTAATCTTAGGCTTTATTTTTTATTTTCTGGGGTAGCTTTTTCTCCAACATTGGTGTGTCCGGTCCACGGCGTCATCCATTACTTGTGGGAATATTCTCTTCCCCAACAGGAAATGGCAAAGAGCACAGCAAAAGCTGTCCATATAGCCCCTCCTCAGGCTCCGCCCCCCAGTCATTCTCTTTGCCGCTCTGAACAAGTAGCATCTCCACGGAGATGGTGAAGAGTATGTGGTGTTTAGTTGTAGTTTTTTATTCTTCTATCAAAAGTTTGTTATTTTGAAATAGTACTGGTATGTGCTATTTACTCTGAAACAGAAAGAGATGAAGAGTTCTGTTTAAAAGAGGAGTATGATTTTAGCAGCAGTAACTAAAATCAATTGCTGTTCCCACGCAGGACTGTTGAGCCCAGAAAACTTCAGTTGGGGGGAACAGTTTGCAGACTTTTCTGCTCAAGGTATGACTAGCCATTTTCTAACAAGACTGTGTAATGCTGGAAGGCTGTCATTTTCCCTCATGGGGATCGGTAAGCCATTTTCTTAGACTCAGAAAGAATAAAGGGCTTATTATGGGCTATTAACTGGTGGACACTCTTAAGGGCTAAATCGATTGTTTATTTAAGTTATTATTTAGAGTTTGAAGTGGATTTCACACTTTTTATTATTTGGGGAACGTTTTTATCGCCAGGCACTAGTTAAGCCACCTTCCCAGTCAGGAAGGGCCTTTCACTGTAGTAGACAGAGCCTAATTTTTGCGCCATTATTGCGCAGTTTCTTTTGAGTGCAGTGCATGCAGCTGCATGTGAGAGGGTCTGGTATCCACTGAAAACGTTCCTAGAAGGCTTGAATTGGTATCGTATACCCCCCTGGGATAGGTGAAGTCGCAACAAAGGCTGTGGCTGGGACTGTAGTGGGGTTAAAATTGCAAACGGCTCCGGTTTCCGCATTTTAAGGGTTAACAGCTTGGGGTGCAATACTTTGAATGCATTAAGACACTGTGGGGAAAATTTGGTAAAGATTGGATAATTCCTTCATAGTTTTTCACATATTCAGTAATAAAGTGTGCCCTGTTTAACATTTAAAGAGACAGTAACGGTTTTGTTTAAAAACGGTTTTTGTGCTTTATTAACCAGTTTAAGCCTGTTTAACATGTCTGTACCTTCAGATAGATCATGTTCTGTATGTATGGAGGCCAAGGTGGTTCCCCCTTCAAATGTATGTGATAATTGTGCCATGGCGTCCAAACTAAGTAAGGACAGTACTGTCACATTTAGTAAGGTTGCCCAGGATGATTCCTCAGATGAAGGAAGTAGGGATAGTTCTGCATCCTCTCCTTCTGTGTCTATACCAGTTATGCCTGCGCAGGCGACCCCTAGTACTTCTAGCGCGCCAATGCTTGGTACTATGCAACAATTGACGGCAGTAATGGATAACTCCATAGCTAATATTTTATCCAAAATGCCAGCATTTCAGAGAAAGCACGATTGCTCAGTTTTAAACACTGTAGAGCAGGAGGGCGCTGATGATAATTTATCTGTCATACCCTCACACCAGTCTGAAGTGGCAGTGAGGGAGGGTTTGTCAGATGGAGAAATTTCTGATACAGGAAGAATTTCTCAGCAGGCAGAACCTGATGTTGTGACATTTAAATTTAAATTAGAGCATCTCCGTGCATTACTTAAGGAGGTCCTATCTACTCTGGATGATTGTGACAATCTCGTCATTCCAGAAAAATTGTGCAAGATGGACAAGTTCCTAGAGGTCCCAGTGCACCCTGATGCCTTTCCGATACCTAAGAGGGTGGCGGACATAGTGAATAAGGAGTGGGAGAAGCCAGGCATACCTTTTGTCCCTCCTCCTATATTTAAGAAATTGTTCCCCATGGTCGACCCCAGGAAGGACACATGGCAAACAGTCCCTAAGGTCGAGGGGGCGGTTTCTACACTAGCCAAACGCACAACCATTCCCATTGAGGACAATTGTGCTTTCAAAGATCCTATGGATAAAAAATTGGAGGGTTTGCTTAAAAAGATTTTTGTACAGCAAGGTTACCTCCTTCAACCTATTTCGTGCATTATTCCTGTCACTACAGCGGCGTGGTTCTGGTTCGAGGAACTGGAAAAGTCGCTCAGTAGGGAGACTCCATATGAGGCGGTCATGGACAGAATTCATGCACTTAAGTTAGCTAATTCCTTTATTTTAGACGCCGCTTTGCAGTTAGCGAGATTAGCTGCAAAAAATTCAGGGTTTGCAATTGTGGCGGGTAAAGCGCTCTGGCTAAAGTCTTGGTCAGCGGATGTATCTTCCAAGACAAAATTGCTTAATATCCCTTTCAAAGGTAAGACCCTTTTTGGGCCAGAATTGAAAGAAATTATTTCAGACATCACTGGGGGAAAGGGCCATGCCCTCTCACAAGATAGGCCTTTCAAGGCTAAGAATAAGTCCAATTTTCGTTCCTTTCGCAATTTCAGGAACGGACCGGCTTCCAACTCTGCAGCCTCTAGACAAGAGGGTAACGCTTCCCAGACTAAACCAGCTTGGAAACCAATGCAAGGCTGGAACAAGGGTAAACAGGCCAAGAAGCCTGCTGCTGCTACCAAAACAGCATGAAGGGATAGCCCCCGATCCGGGACTGGATCTAGTAGGGGGCAGACTCTCTCTCTTTGCTCAGGCTTGGGCAAGAGATGTTCAGGATCCCTGGGCACTAGAAATAGTGTCTCAGGGTTATCTTCTAGAATTCAAGGAACTACCCCCAATGGGAAGGTTCCACATGTCTCACTTATCTTCAAACCAAATAAAGAGACAGGCATTCTTACATTGTGTAGAAGACCTGTTAAAGATGGGAGTGATACACCCAGTTCCAACTGTGGAACAAGGTCAGGGGTTTTACTCAAATCTGTTTGTAGTTCCCAAAAAAAGAGGGAACTTTCAGACCAATTCTGGATTTAAAAATTCTAAACAAATTTCTCAGAGTTCCATCGTTCAATTTTACCTACAATCCAGGAGGGTCAATATATGACTACCGTGGATTTAAAGGATGCGTATCTACATATTCCTATCCACAAAGATCATCATCAGTTCCTAAGGTTCGCCTTTCTGGACAAACATTATCAGTTCGTGGCTCTCCCATTCGGACTAGCCACTGCCCCCAGAATTTTCACAAAGGTGCTCGGGTCCCTTCTAGCGGTTCTAAGACCAAGGGGCATTGCAGTGGCACCTTATCTGGGCGACATTCTATTTCATTCTATTTCAAGCGTCGTCTCTTTCCAAGGCAAAGGCTCATACAGACATTGTTCTAGCCTTTCTCAGATCTCACGGGTGGAAGGTGAACGTAGAAAAGAGTTCCCTGTCTCCGTCGACAAGAGTTTCCTTTTTGGGAACAATAATAGATTCTTTAGAAATGAAGATCTTCTTGACAGAAGTCAGAAAGTCAAAGCTTCTAAACACTTGTCAAGTTCTTCACTCTATTCTGCAGCCTTCCATAGCTCAGTGCATGGAAGTAGTAGGGTTGATGGTTGCAGCAATGGACATAGTTCCTTTTGCTCGAATTCATCTAAGACCATTTCAACTGTGCATGCTCAAGCAGTGGAATGGGGACTATACAGACTTGTCTCCAAAGATTCAAGTAGACCAGATGACCAGAGACTCACTCCGTTGGTGGTTGTCCCAGGATCACCTGTCTCAGGGAATGAGTTTCCGCAGACCAGAGTGGGTCATTGTCACGACCGACGCCAGTCTATTAGGCTGGGGCGCGGTCTGGGATTCCCTGAAAGTTCAGGGTTTATGGTCTCGGGAAGAGTCTCTTCTCCCGATCAACATCCTGGAACTGATGTATGTAAGGCAGCGACTTGGTCTTCTCTGCACACTTTTGCCAAATTCTACAAATTTGATACTTTTGCTTCTTCGGAGGCTGTTTTTGGGAGAAAGGTTTTGCAAGCCGTGGTGCCTTCTGTTTAGGTAACCTGATTTGCTCCCTCCCTTCATCCGTGTCCTAAAGCTTTGGTATTGGTTCCCACAAGTAATGACGCAGTGGACCGGACACACCAATGTTGGAGAAAACAGAATTTATGCTTACCTGATAAATTACTTTCTCCAACGGTGTGTCCGGTCCACGGCCCGCCCTGGTTTTTTTAATCAGGTTTGAAAAATTTCTTTCTCTATACACTACAGTCACCACGGCACCCTATAGTTTCTCCTTTTTTCTCCTAACCGTCGGTCGAATGACTGGGGGGCGGAGCCTGAGGAGGGGCTATATGGACAGCTTTTGCTGTGCTCTTTGCCATTTCCTGTTGGGGAAGAGAATATTCCCACAAGTAATGGATGACGCCGTGGACCGGACACACCGTTGGAGAAAGTAATTTATCAGGTAAGAATAAATTCTGTTTTTTTTTTAGATTAGGGTATTTTGGGCTGAAAAGAGCCGATTGCCCTTTTAAGGGCAATAAAAGAGCTGAATGTCCTTTTAAGGGCTATGCCCATACAAATGCCCCTATAGTTTTTTTTAGTGTGTTTTTTTATTTTGGGGGGTTTGGTGGGAGGGGGGTTTACTGTTAGGGGTAATTGGTAATTTTTGTAAGTAAAAGAGCTGTTTACTTCGGGCAAAGCCCTACACAAGGCCCTTTTAAGGGCTATTGGTAGTTTAAGTTTAACGTTTATAATTCAATGCTTTTGAAACAAATTTTTAAGCAATTTGATTCACCACATTAATATTAATTAATAAATATGGATAAAGGCATGATAATGTAAAACTGTATTACAATAAAATGATCTTTCCGGTAGGCAGAGCTTAGTTGAGGGAACGGATCCGTTGAGCTCCGGTACAATGGCAGCAATAAAAGCAGTTTTCTTCATCTTACCCGATCCCATGTAATTCCCTTATGCAGCATTGTCACCACTGATACTGGGGGCGCAAGTTGTTTCGGGCAGCAAAGCATGTGGGGTAAAATATCTGATTCCCAGCCGCCGGACTGGGGGAAGTTCAGACGAAAGCCCTGGCGCCATCTTGCCCAAGGAGCAAGGTGAGATATACAGAGACAGCCAGTGAACTCAACAGAACAAGGAGTTTTAGAGGAGTGAGAGCCATTTTGGTGGAACTATATTGGAACTGTGAGCAAGGAAAGTGCACACTGTGCCAGCTAGATCTAATATACTACGGCATATTTGTGAAATATCAGTGTTGCACCATAAATTAAAGGAGAAGCACTGTGATACTTCTACCATCAACTATAAGAGGAGCAATTTCTGCCAAAAACCCAAATACTTAATCTGTACTGCCTTACTGTTGCTCTAAACTGGCAATCGCATATCACAAAACCTGCAAGGACATTTCTACCTGAATGATTGCAAAGAAGCTTTAAGCCAGGACAACAGAGAAATAGAAAACTCTCACTATATACAGTATCTTAACCTCACACCACCAGCTTTACAGAGCGCAATCATCCAGACTATACCTTGACTACGGATTCTGCTCATGAAAGTAGATAAATATTTTCCTAGGCTCTACCCCTCTCTGGCAAACAGCATGAGTTCTAAATCTGGGATTGCTGACAAAAAAACATGCCAACTCATGGAGGTGCACGCTGAGATAACCCCTCATAAGGAAGATCACCCTCAACACACAGGGCCAAAATCAACTTCTGCAAGAATTTAAATCTTTTTTTTTTGCCCAAAATAGAATCCCTACAGGCAGGGATGGACACTCTGACTAGCGAGGTCCGATAATACTCAGCTCGACTAACCAATGCTGAAGTGAGGATCTCGGAGGTGGAAGATAGGCAAACTGAAACAAGCCACTCACTACAACAATTACTCAAAAGCAACAAGCTTCGACAAGAACGGGTCGACGACCTAGAAAATCGAAGTCGCCGCAACAACCTGCGCATTGTGGGTGTCCCGGAAGGAGTCAAGGGCAAGGATCTTCTGGCGTTCACAGTTCTGATCTTCCCCAAATTGCCACAGGATATACTACCCATGGAAAACACCAAGCCCAAACCCAGGCAAGTAATTTTTAAATGCCTCAACTTCCAAGAAAAATCGAGTATTTTCAGAGCCTACAGATCACACAGAGAAGTGGTATACGAGGGTAGCCGTCTTCTCCTTTTTCAAGACTTTTCATCTGAGGTCTCAAGACAATGGAAAGACTTTGCGCCATCTGTTCACGACTCTACAATCAAGGTTGCCAAGCTGCACTATTATAAGCTGCACTATTATACCCTGCTAAGTCTTCAAACCAATTCGGTGCCTAAGTACTTCCACACTCCCCAAGCAGTGGAAGCTTATCTAGCCACGGAAAGGCTCCAAGAAGATGGCTGAAGGAACTTCCCTCTCCGGAACACGTAACTATGTAATAGTTAACTTATATATCTGTCAACTCTGACTAATGTCCCTTTGGACTGTAATGACATTGTGCCTATAACTCCATAACATTGATAGTTTTACCAGCTGTACAGGTTTGAGACACTATAATTGTATTATTGTACTTCTGGTTTCTAATTTTATTATTGGTTATTTAATGTTTTGTTTGCATGTAACATTCTTCCTTCACTGCACAGTAATTAAAAGTATGCTTATACACAAAAGGTGTTAGTTCTGATTCCCCATGCTCTCCCTCCTTTATTTGCCCATTATAATACTATAGATGACACTTAAATTGATCTCATAAAAACGTGGGGGGAATCAACTCCCCAGTGAAACGAAATCTATTCTAACTCATCTAAAAAAACTGGGCTCTGACATAGCACTAATTCAAGAGTCACATCTGATGGATACAGAACACGACAAACTACAAAGAGACTGGGTGGGGACAATCTCATGCCTCTCTCACACAAGTTGTAGTAGGGACCTTGTCATATTGTTTAACAAAAAACTCCAGGTTGATATACTACACAGCTATAGAGACATGGAGGGTAGATTTCTCATAGTAACAGCACCCTACAACAACACCCTATGCAATAATTATGCACCTAACTCTAAAACTATTTCCTTCTGGAACAAATGTATCCAAGCACTGACCCCATTCCTACATTCCCCCCTTATAATAGGGGGGGGGGGACTTCAACTTAGCCCCCAACCCGAAACTCAACAGAACTTGGCTCCAACCCACTAATATCAACCCCAGACTTCAGATATATACTGGCAAATTTAAAAACAAAGTCTTTGACAGGCTTTGTACTGACTTGGCGGTGTGTGACATTTGGAGAAGAAGACACCTCACAGATAGAGATTATATTTGTCTATCAAAGACTACGGGATCTTTGTCCAGAATTGATTTATTCCTCATTTCAGACACATTGATACTAAGAACTAGACAAGAAAAAATCCATGATATATTGCTTTCCGACCATGCCCCTATAGAACTCACACTCCAACACCGCTGTCCTAAACCGAACAGAAATGTGCTTAGATTCCCAACCTACTTATATAATTTAGAGGCCTTCCACAAATACCTAACACAATGCTGGAATGATTTCTACACTGATAATCAACAGCATCTTTACAACCCCCAACTGTTTTGGGAAACCGCTAAAGCGGTCCTTACAGGGCAAATAATCTCCTATGTCGCCAATTTAAGACATAAAACCCATCAAAAATACATCAACCTTCAAAAAAATATAGAACACGCCTACTAAACATACTGCAACTTAAACTATAAAACAGCATATGAACTGTTCCTTCTAGCCAAGGAGGAGATGGACGCTTTCCTAAAGCAAAAGGCAGCTTCTACTCTTCTAAACATGGCAGGTAAATATCATAGATTTGGCAACAGATCGGGTAGGCTACTAGCCTCATTAGTAAATAAGCACACTACCAGATGAGAGGTAGCAGCCTTGAAATATAATGGCAAAACATATAAATCTCACAAAGACATAGCGCAATGTTTTGCAGAATATTTTAAACAGCTGTATACCAAGCAACCGACACCAGAAATATTGGATACCTTCTGGCAATCTGTTGCATTACCCCAACTCACTAGTGAACACTTGGACTCCTTAAATGCGCCTATTTCCATCAGAGAACTCCAATACACTATTAAGTCCTAAGCAATAGGTAAAGTGGCGGGCCCTGATGGACTCCCGACCGAGTTTTACCAAATGTTACATCCTCAAATAGCCCCTATTCTGAACAATCTTTACAATGGCTTCCTTCAGGAAGAGAATTCCCCCTCCAGTGCATTCTCCTCAGTGCATATAACCTCTAATATAAGCTCTTATTTGTAGAAGACTCTCAGACCCATATACCCGTAGTTCTGGATACTTCAGATCTGTTTGGTAAATTCTCAAGTTATAAAATCAACAAATCAAAATCAGAAATATTATGGCTTCATCGGCATTCCCCTAGTGCCTCATCTTACCCCTTTGTCGAAGTACCCGACTCTGTCTCATATCTAGGAATCTGCTTACACAAAAACCCTCACAAGTTATATGAATTAAATGTAACAAGACAATGTAAATCATTACATTCCCAATTGTCCAATTGGAAAAATCTCCTCTTGTCCCTCACAGGCCGCATAAATCTGCTCAAGATGACTCTGCTTCCAAAAATTCTTTACCCTTTGCTTATGCTGCTGCTGCTGCTAATATCTAAAAAAGCTCTGAGAGATCTAGAGAAAGCTATTGGGCAAGGGGAAAAAAAACAGAATAGCAGCACGTAAACTTTATCTTTCCTACGCTAACGGAGGTCTGAGCTTACCAAACATTAAACTCTATAATTGGGCCACCTTGCTAAGACTTGTAACGGATTGGCAACTCAGCTCAGCACATTTTTATGACCCAACCTTGGAAGAAGATGTAGTTTTACCCTATACACTATCTTATATGCCTTATTGTCCTAAAAGTGAATTACTCCCACAGGTTAAAAACAACATTCTATATCAAGACCCGCTTAAAGTTTGTTCTCAGGTTCACAACATATTAAAAGTTTCATAATCCTCCCCTAAATTCATCCCCCTTAGAGGTAATAAGGATTTTCCTGCAGGTGATGAACATGCACCTTTTCGTATCTGGTGGGAGAGGGGACTGCAAAAGGTGGGTGATGTATTGGATCCTCTGTTGCACACCGTCAGGTCATTCCAGTAACTAAGAGATAAGTATAATATACCCAATAACAACTTCGCCATTATATAAGAGAATTAGAAATGAATCATCCTAATTTCTGGAACAACGCTCCATTTACCATATCACGCATGGCCTTTGTCCTGACCATTTCTGATTATCAGATTTTTATCAAAAACTTCTTAGAGCACAGACTGCAGACATCCAATCTGGCCTTTTACAGAAAGTGCACTTAGACACAAACAGTGACATCACAATTCAGGCCTTAAAAAACAGTCTTATGAAAGCTAAAAAGGCTACACTCTCTCTAACATTGAGAGAAGCACAGGTCAGACTGATTAATCGAGATTACATCACACCTAGCAGACGTATAAAATAGAATCCAACTCCTTAAACCAGTGTATTAAATGTCAATACCACCCCCACCCCCCCCTGACTCATTACTTCTATGACTGCCCTATAGTTAAAAACTTTTGGAGTCGTCTACAGTACTGGCTTAAAATAACCTTGAAAGTGGAGATTCAATATGAGATCTCCAACATCTATTTTTTTAATTGGACCAATATTTGAGGCAAGCTCCAACCTTTACTAACTCCCTTTACTCTAATAGCTAGACAATGTATTCTAACTTTATGGTGTTCCAAAACACCTCTAACTTTGACACATTTTAAGCGTTCAATTTATCGAACAACACAATGTCATGCTTGACACTAAACACAGACTACACACTTTCCTTAAAAAATGGAAACCTTTTTAGAGATCCTCTCCCCTGGAAAACAGCGACAGATACTTAAACCTTTCAAGCATCATTAAAAAATAATGCTAACAGCTGCCCTTAGAGGAGAATGGCCAGTGCTGTATTTGGACCCTGACTCCCTTAACATACATCACGACCCAGAATAAATACTTATTGAATCCCTTTTGTAAGTCATATCAGTGGTGCCTTATTCTCTTATGATGCTAAATTATTATATCACTATTGTTTAATATTGTTGTTACTTTATGTCATTTGTTTGTTATGTTTATTTTTGTTTACAAAAATTAAAAATTGAGAGCCTTTACAGATAGCCCACAATAGTGTAACTCTCCTCAGATTATTCTTAATATGGTCCTCTTGTAAGATGTTTACTTTATACCGACTAAAGATTGTAATTATTCTATCTAGAAAATATGTTTTTTTCCCATTTAAATGTAACTGACAATTCTGCTGTTGGGGTTGTCTGTAATGTGAATTTTTTGTTTCCTTCTAAATACAGGGAGAGTCCACAGCTGCATTCATTACTTGTGGGAATACAGAACTTGGCCACCAGGAGGAGGCAAAGACACCCCAGCCTAAGGCTTAAATACCTCCCCCCATCCCCCAGTCATTCTTTGCCTTTCGTCACAGCGGGATGGCAGAGAAGTGTCGGAAGATTCGGAGCAGTCTCTTATGGAGGGTAGTACCCTTCGGTATGGGACTGGAGTTTTAAGTAGTCTTGTCAGCCTCTCAGTGAGAGCATTGGCGAATGTTAGGGTCTGGAGATTCAGGGAGATTCTTTCTGCGAACCCATCCAGACTCATATTAACAGCTCCTTAAGAAATCAGCGTTGACGAGTTTCGCGGCCTGCTTTTCTTCATTCAAGTCCATGTCAGAGGCGCTGCTACATTCTGTCAAACTTGAAGGACCGTGTCACTCTTCCACGGCATAGATTCCGGTAAGATTGTTTCATTATTTTACACACATGTTAACGATAGAAGACAGGGTCACAGTGGGAATCCTTTATCTTTATGGAATCTAGGGTTAATATCTCCTGAGGGGGGGTTTTGAGCAGTGGGTTTTTTTAATCATACTTATGTGATTTCAACTGCTTATGTGTAAAAACATTTGGGCTCTTAGGCTGATACGGAACGTACAAGTTATTTTTATTTTGAGAGATGCGCCGTTTCTTTATATTAAACTGGCACGCTTTTTCCTTAGCAGGGGAGGGCCTGCATGAGCACCATGTGACCGGGAATGGTCTGGGTCAAAGGAGGTGGTGAGTGCCCCAGCCATTGGGGGTATAAGGTGCCAGTTGTTTTTCCTTTCTAGAATTTGATATAGACAAGTTATGGAGGATTCTGATATTTTAGAGGGGGATCCCTCCGATACAGAATTTGATACCTGTGTATATTGTGAGGAGGCCCCGGTAATCCAGCCTGCTCAATTATGTTCTGTATGCCGCAATAGAGTGTTCTCATCAAACAATGTTGAGATGTTAGAGACCACTGAGCCATCCACCCCTGAGGACTCTTCGTCCAGTGAGGTGTGTTCCCTTGATTCTGTTCCAACATATGCAGTTTCCCCTGAGTTCCGATCCTCCTTGATTACTCTGTTGTTCTAACTTTTCTGGAACTTAAGAAGTTTTCTCTTTAGCCCGCTAGTGTTCCGGAAATTTCTCATAGATGGCAGGCAGGACCTGTTGTGGATACTAGTTAGTCTATTCCTTCTTTCTACTTAGGAGAAGGAGTTTTTTGCTAGATTCCGGTCCAGGTACAGCACTCCCATCTATCCTAATCGACAGGCTGGACCTGCTTAGATATTATCTGGGTTGGCTTGTTACTGAGTCTTATGAATCTAGGGGGTCTTAGAGACCGGAACTGGATTTTTCTTTCTGGGCAATTGTATTGTATTGTCAGAAGACATGGGACCTTTGGAGTCATTGTCCCGGTATCTATCACACTACAGGATATTTTCTTCCTCTGGTGGTGCATACCGTAATAGGGAAAGGGGTCTTTCCGTCCTAATTGGGTTCTATGATATTTAATCAGAGCTTATCAGTTCTTCTTTCGCTGGAGCATGTACAGTTCTCCCTTCCTTAGATGAAGGATGGTTTCATCCTTTTTTTGTGTGAATTAGGTTCTTAGGAGCCGTATATTTCTGTAAACCCATTTCTGATCCTTTTTGGGACCTGGGGTTTCAGGTGGCATTATCCTGCTTCCATTTTTATGGGAATTCCCGGGTTTCGGCTTCTGGGTTTCTTACCTTCGCCTGCTCATAGTCTTTTAAGGACTTTTCTCATGTCTTGTCGATCCCCAGAGTTGGATCTAGACCTAAGTTACTGGATGTTGTTTGTGTCTTGAGGACAGGGATTTTTCTCTACCCTGCCTAACAAGCTGTAGGCTTAAGGTTGACTCATGCCGTGGCAACGTTCTTTCATCTTGAGATCTTGCTATTTTCCATCAGGTTTTGCCCTCCAATTCCCTTCTGGTCTTGGTTGACCCGGGGGTGGAGAGTGTTAGACACAGCTGAGGCCGTGATTTTGGCATGGTGTTGGGAATCTGTCTTCACAGACTTACATGGAATACTGGTGGATCCCAGTGTTCCGTTTAGATCTCCCTGTTCTGAGATATTTTTTTTCTCGTAGTTCTCCCGGGCAGTTTAATCCTTGTTGCTTCCTTGCCCATGGGGAGAGTGTGTGCTAGGGAGGCCCGGGGGGTAGGGAGTTTCTTTCCGTTCTTTCCTTGGTTCCTCAGCGAGCTTTCTGCTTGGAGGACTTGGTCTTCTGGGTTTGTACCAGTTGGGACTTCTCTAGGGAGTTCCTTCTGCTAGTTGAGGGGGTCTCGTGTTTGGTGGTGGGCGAAAGCCCACGTCAGCTAATTTCCAGCGATACTCTCTATAAGTGTACTCTTCATTTCGAATGTCCTCGGTTTGTGTCGGATGGGCAAGCAGTTTCAGGTCTCAAGGTGTTAGGTTAGCTCCACCGCTTCTGTAACAGGTGTGTTTGATCCCAGGTGGAGCTACGGCCTTTTTCATCCTGATTATGCTAGACATCTAGCATTCCTTAGAGGTTTTTCTTTTAACCTTCTTCTCTTCGGCCATGTAATTTCTTGTTGTAGATGGTCGATCCTAGCAGGAGCAGACGTCTATGAGACGGTTTGTTCCGTTTATATCTGGAGTTGTGTCGCAATTTAGGGGCTTCATCTCCATGGACCTTTGTTTCAGGGATCTGCTGGAGCAGGGTTCTAGTGTTCATCGCATCCTGGACTCTCTGAAGCTGACTGCATGGAATTGACCGCTTAGTCTTATCCAAGAGAGGTTTTTCTGATGAGGTGTGGATACTGTTGTTCTAGCTCTTAAGCCGGGGTATAGTCACATCTATTATAAGGGGTGCAGGGCCTACTTCTTCTGGTATGCTGAGCAGGGTTTCTCCTGGCATAAGGCCGGGTTTTCCAGGATCTTTCTTTTTTCTCCAGGATGCTCTAGGGAAGGGCCTTCTGTTAGCTCCCTTAGGGGACAGGTTTCGGCCCTATTGGTTTTACTGCTCGAGAGGCTCTCAGAGCTTCCAGATGTCCAGTCTTGTTCAGGCTTTGATTAATTTAGGCATGTGTTTGGATCTAGTGCTCCTCCTTGGAGTTTACATCTTGTTCTAAGTTTTGCAGAGGGCCCCATTTGGGCTTATGCATAGAGTTGACATTACGATTTTCTGTCTTGGAATGTTCCTTTTTTTTTCTTTCTACTGGCTATTGCTTCAACGCACAGAGTTTCTGAGATGGCTGTCTTGCAATGTGACTTACCTAGTTCTTCATGTGGCTAAGGCTGTCCTATCTGGATTGGTTTTCAGATGTTTCAGTTGTTTCAGATCGCAACATCAATCAGGAGATTGTGGCTTCTTCCTTGTGTCCTAATTCTTCTTCTTAGAAGAAGTAGTTATTTCATAACTTGGTTATGATTCAGGCCTTGAAGTTCTGTCTTCAGGCTACAAAGGAGTTTTTGTCATATTTCATCCTTGTTTGTGTCAATTCTGGGAGGCGTGAGGGGCAGTAAGCCTTGTCCACTTCCTTGTTTTTCTGGTTAAGGAGCATGTTCGCTTAGCTTATTGAGTCAGCGGACACAAGCCTCCTCAGAGGTTTATGACAGTGACTGTTTTTGGGTCTCTGACATGAGATCCTATTGTTCTGATTGTTGGGCGGTTACTTGGTCCTCCTAACATTCTTATCTTTTTCTTTTTTGCTTCTGTCAAGGAAGATTTGGGAGTTTGATTTTTCTGTCAGGCTGTGGTGCCGTCAAGTTGGACCGCTTCTTATTTGTACCCTCCCGTTAGCATTCAGCGTCCTCTGTAGCTCGGGTATAATTTCCCACAAGTAATGAATGCAGCTGTGGACTCTCCTTGTATTTAGAAGGAAAACATAAATTATGACTTACCAGATAATTTCCTTTCCTTCGATACAGGGAGAGTCCACAGCTCCCGCCTGTGCTCTCCAGTGGACGGCCCTAAATTTAGTTGTTTTCTTCTGGTACCTTTTTCACCCTGATATTTCTCCTACTGTTCTTTGTTCCCTTGGCAGAATGACTGGGGGATGAGGGAAGCAGGGGAGGTATTTAAGCCTTTGGCTGGGGTAAGTCATAATTTATGTTTTTTATATATTACTGGAATTACCTTTTCAGAAAAATTTTCCAGCTATATCAGAAAATTGCTGATGTATATTCCATTAAAAATACATATAGATCATTGAAATTATTGTGAGGTGATCTCCAGTTTCATAGGTTCGTATTAATATTTTCAGCTGTACT
Organism: Bombina bombina; assembly: GCF_027579735.1. Taxonomy (NCBI): domain Eukaryota; kingdom Metazoa; phylum Chordata; class Amphibia; order Anura; family Bombinatoridae; genus Bombina; species Bombina bombina. The sequence goes on from NC_069502.1 coordinate 407,727,622, forward strand.
TTATTGGAAGGAGAAAAATGATTACCTTAATAATATTTTAAATATCTTTATTTAACTAAAACAAAAGCATCATATTTAATTTTTAATGCTTGCCCTTTCGCTTCTCACACTTATGTCCTTGTGCAGATCTATTTCACTCCAAAATGTTATCTTGTATACCGCCTATGTTTATAGCGCTGCGGAATCTGTTGGCACTCTACAAATACCTGATCATAATAATATATTTAGATACATTTTTAATCAAAAATTCATTTTATTTTTTTTAAAAATCTGATTTAAATAAAAATAAATAAGATTTAAATAAAAAAAATACAATTTAAATTAAAAAAACTCTGGGGGTAGAGCCAACTACCAAAGAAGCAAGACGTGTGTGTGAAGAGCTCCTGGCTCTAATCTGATAAAAAGAAAGTTTATTTGGCTTTAAAAAACCCATATATACTATAAGGAGAGTCCTATAGCACCCAGAAACACTGGAGATTTCGGGAGACTGAATGTTTTTTTTTGGCTCTGGGATTTTAACAGAACTGTAACCATGCTGGAGGCCTGGGAATCGGCTATGGCGCAACTTCTCAATGATAATTTTTTCAACCTAACGCAGGCACTGGGCAAGTTTTGTAACAACGCAGTAATAGGCAGTGATGCACATACACGAGTAGATGACAGCTTACTGATCTCAGCCTTGAAAACACTGATTCAACCATATATCAAGCTGGCTCTATTGATACATCTGTTTACCGGTTTATGTGTGGCCATATTGACTACCTCCAACAAGTGGATGTTCCTGCCTACCACGGTAAAGAGAAACTGTGTCATGCTGTATGTAACCTTATAGGTAAAGAGGGAAAGAACAACCCTGATGAGGATTCTGCTTTATGGTTGCCTTACGAGCTGACAAACCCCATGTGGCACCACCGCTCCCTGCCAAGCCTGACTCTGGATGAAGCTGACGCAGCAGTCTTAAATAATTGCTACAACTTGGAAAATCTCCATATCTTATATACTACCAGCACTGTGAGAGATGTGGCTGAACCCCAAGAGTGGGACTTATGCTCTTTACACAAGCAGAGGAATGATCTTTTAGGGGCTACTACAGCAATAACGAGTGCATTAATTATGGGATCAGAGCTGATGGATGACTTGTTGACTTACCTGGTGGGTTTAAATTATGGAAAAATACTCCGTTTATGATCTGTCTAGGTTATTATATAATCACCTGTGTAATGTTACTAGCGATAAATATATGTATTAGAGTTAAATATTATAGGCAGTGGGTGTACACAAATGAACTTTTGAGATTTTAGACCCTTATGCATCTAACACATACTAATCATTCAGCAGGGTCAGTTGAATCTTTTGCTTGTATGTCTGTCTTAGTGTATGGAGTGTATGCTGTTTACTGTATATCACACTTAGGGGGTTAATGGAGTTATGTCCCTTTAAATTTGCACACAAATATACAGCCAATGGTATTCAGCATACACTTGAACCAATTAGGTTTCAGCCTATTCAAGTAATGGCAATATGTCTGTTATCTATGTCTATGAAGAAGGCTTGCAGGCCGAAACGCGTAAGACAATCCAGTGTATGCTGCTGTTTTTTCCGTGTTTTTACCCTGTATTTCTACAGATAAATTTGGGTTTTTTTGCACTTTGAATGACTCGCTGGTGCTTCTGGAGTTGCTTGAGTGATACCATGCCCTTAAGAATAAACAGTGTGGGGTAGGATATTCTATCTTATTTAGAAGAGACCACTCAAGTATACACACATAGCTGCCTCCTTAGAGATCTCAATAACTTTACCCATTACAGGACTATACCATGAAGAATTTAAGGTCTGAATTACTAGATTACCAGACATTTCTGGGACTTTTGCGAAGGACTATACAAATACCTTTTAATTATTGTTCAGCCTTATCTCTTTTCACCCCCTTTCCTATTCAACACTAGCTATATGTACTCCAGGTCTACAGTTCTTTTACTACGGAATGGATTTCTGCTAGACAGAAAGATTTCCACCATAGTGTTTTTTGTTGTTATTATCCCTTTGGTTACATTAATATAGTTACTCTTCTTTGGAATACTAGTTCAGACTATATATAACCATTGTTCTATGTGCTTTTACTATTGTCAGTAGATTGTCTCAATTGATTGTGCAGATGCGATTGTATAAGATTGAACAATTTAGGTGATATACGCTCTTTGGGAGTTTACTGAATATACTATATACTCATGTGTCATATTAAACTATATTTGTTTAGTGTCCAGTGCTGCGGAATCTGTTGGCGCTCTACAAATAACCCATAATAATTATACATGTTTACTATTAGATAGTCTTATGCATGTTTACTATTAGATAGCCTTATGCATGTTTACTATTAGATAGCCTTATGCATGTTTAATAATAGATAGCCTTATGCATGTTTACTATTAGATAGCCTTATGCATGTTTACTATTAGATAGTCTTATGCATGTTTAATAATAGATAGCCTTATGCATGTTTACTATTAGATAGCCTTATGCATGTTTACTATTAGATAGCCTTATGCATGTTTAGTATTAGATAGCCTTATGTATGTTTACTATTAGATAGCCTTATGCATGTTTACATTAGATAGCCTTATGCATGTTTACATTAGATAGTCTTATGCATGTTTACTATTAGATAGCCTTATGCATGTTTAGTATTAGATAGCCTTATGCATGTTTACTATTATATAGCCTTAAGCATGTTTACTATTAGATAGCCTTATGCATGTTTAGTATTAGATAGCCTTATGCATGTTTACTATTATATAGCCTTAAGCATGTTTACTATTAGATAGCCTTATGCATGTTTACTATTAGATAGCCTTATGCATGTTTACTATTAGATAGCCTTATGCATGTTTAATAATAGATAGCCTTATGCATGTTTACTATTAGATAGCCTTATGCATGTTTAGTATTAGATAGCCGTATGCATGTTTACTATTATATAGCCTTAAGCATGTTTACTATTAGATAGCCTTATGCATGTTTACTATTAGATAGCCTTATGCATGTTTACTATTAGATAGCCTTATGTATGTTTATTATTAGATAGCCTTAAGCATGTTTAGTATTAGATAGCCTTATGTATGTTTATTATTAGATAGCCTTATGCATGTTTATTATTAGATAGCCTTATGCATGTTTAGTATTAGATAGCCTTATGCATATTTACTATTAGATAGCCTTATGCATGTTTAGTATTAGATAGCCTTATGCATGTTTTCTATTAGATAGCCTTATGCATGTTTACTATTAGATAGCCTTATGCATATTTCCTATTAGATAGCCTTATGCATGTTTAGTATTAGATAGCCTTATGCATGTTTTCTATTAGATAGCCTTATGCATGGTTAGTATTAGATAGCCTTATGCGTGTTTAGTATTAGATAGCCTTATGCATGTTTAGTATTAGATAGCCTTATGCATGTTTACTATTAGATAGCCTTATGCATGTTTATTATTAGATAGCCTTATGCATGTTTACTATTAGATAGCCGTATGCATGTTTAGTATTAGATAGCCTTATGCATGTTAGTATTAGATAGCCTTATTCCTGTTTACTATTAGATAGCCTTATGCATGTTTACTATTAGATAGCCTTATGCATCTTTAGTATTAGATAGCCTTATGCATGTTTACTGTTAGCTAGCCTTATGCATGTTTAGTATTAGATAGCCTTATGCATGTTTACTGTTAGCTAGCCTTATGCATGTTTAGTATTAGATAGCCTTATGCATGTTTTCTATTAGATAGCCTTATGCATGTTTACTATTAGATAGCCTTATGCATGTTTATTATTAGATAGCCTTATGCATGTTTACTATTAGATAGCCGTATGCATGCTTAGTATTAGATAGCCTTATGCATGTTAGTATTAGATAGCCTTATTCATGTTTACTATAGATAGCCTTATGCATCTTTACATTAGATAGCCTTATGCATGTTTAGTATTAGATAGCCTTATGCATGTTTACTGTTAGCTAGCCTTATGCATGTTTAGTATTAGATAGCCTTATGCATGTTTAGTATTAGATAGCCTTATGCATGTTTACTATTAGATAGCTTTATGCATGTTTAGTATTAGATAGCCTTATGCATGTTTACTATTAGATAGCCTTATGCATGTTTAGTATTAGATAGCCGTATGCATCTTTACTCTTAGATCGATACATTTTAAAGTATCTGCTTTATAGTTGCAGAAGAAATGCTTTTCACAAGCATTTAAGAGCATCTAATGCAGTTATCTTTACAGGTCAAACCATGGCAGATCTTGTACATCCCTTCTCTTGCAATCTGTCTCCCTGGGCCATGTAAATGACGTACAAACGAGGTTACTGGAGTTACTGTGCATTCTGCCATATCCCTGTATATCTCACTCATTATTGCAATACGTAATTCAGATAGGAAAAAAAACTGTTGACACTAAATTGCTCTCACCCCGAGGAGTAATGTAGAATTGGCTTGTTCCTGCACTGCGCTGGTAGTTTATGGAAAATCAATGACTGTCTGCTGTGTATTCCTAACATTTTCCATTTCATTTCACTGCACATGAGTGATACAGATAATAAGGAAATTAATTTCTCCATGTAGAAATTTGTCTGTCTATGTATCATTTTTAAAGTTCAGCGAGGTTCTGAATTTGATATTTTTAATAATATAAATGTTATATAGACTTGAAGGTAAATATCCTTTCAAATATGAGAATTACATTATGTACGGTATATGTTTAAATATAAGTAATTATATTGAAAGGGGCATTCTAGGGTAATATTTAAATGCTTTGAAGAGCATTTGATTATTTAATATATAGGCCTAGATTACAAGTGGAATTGTGAGTCGCACAACAAAATCACAAGGTTGCAAAAAATTTAATGCTAAAATCTGTATTACAGATATTGCAAGTTCACTTGAGCGAACGATAAATAACACTCCCTATACTCTCAATGACAAGCACCAAGCATAAACTAGTCCTGTATTACTAGTTGATGGTTATGCATTGTGCTTAAGCGATAATTAATATTACACTAATGAGAACATTAAATACATACAGGCATTGCATGAGTTTGTACATCGGTTTCTCTATATGTTGCGATCGTGATTTATGTGTTTGCGAATCTCTATTGTTTCTCATGTATTGTGCAACATCACATTTAACTGGCCAATTAATATATTTACATTTTTGGACCAACCACTAGCAAAGGACAATTATATGACTATGGCCTTAATAAATCTAGACAATCTAAAATGGCATCAGATTTGCCCATGAACTAAAGCAATGTTCCTTTATAAAATATATTGAAACAGTGTGAAAATACAAGGGACAGTCCAGTTTGTGGTTTATCAAGCCCAGTTCCAATGACTTTACAAGAACTTCTCACTTTGGTTAACATTTCCAGCATTCATTTAATTTACAGTACTGTATTCTCATTTTTCAAAATGTGATTTTCTTACCATTTGCCATGACTTGCTTTCACATGTGGCCAAAAGTATTGGTACCCTTAGCATTTTAAGACAGAAACACAAAAAAAAAGCATGACTGGAGTTTGCCAAAATGCATGTTGTAAAGCCGCAGTCCTTCTTTTGCACAGACAAAACAAAAGTAGAGCTTTTTGGCAAATCACAACAACTCCATGTGTACAGAAGGAAAAAAGTAGCTACTGTGAAACGTGGAGAAGGTTCAGTGATTTTTTTGGGTTGGTTTGCTGCCTCTGGTACTGGGTGCCTAGAATCTGTGCAAGAAATCAGAAGACTATCAAGGCAAAGCTACAGTGGTCCAGACCGGTGTGTGAGTGGGGTAACTGTAGCAACATTAGCAGGGATCAGTTCAGCAAACTCTGAAGGAAACTTATCTGAGATGTTAGCAATCCCTGGAAATTATTGACGGATTATCAGAAACCACTTCAAAAAATCTAGTATTGCAATCTATAATGGTCTCTGCTCAGACACGCCCCTCTATATGTTTTTTTTTTACACTGTTATTATTTTTTTGTTTAATACGAATATTTGGGTTTTAACTATATGCTGCCTACTAGGTCAATTTGCAGGTCAGCTGCAAAAGACTTTGCAAAAGGCTAAAGCCCTTTGAAACTGATCATATACTTTACAGCCCATCACAAAACAGTTTATGCCAGTCACATGAGAATTCAGTTATACTTTATGTAGATAGCTGAAGACATTAAACTCAAATTTACAATTTACTTCTTGTATCTAAAGTTGTTCTCTTAGTATCCTTTGTTGAAAATCAGGGGTTGAACATAGTTATATGCAAGCAATAGTGCAATAATAAAACTCATTAGAACATTTCCTTTTTGCATTTTCCACCAATTAATACGAGCATTTTATGACTACCCAGTTCCTTTAGTCAAAGCTCTAATTTTCAAAAATTCCTTTGAGGTACTTAAGACACGTGAAGTCAAAGTTCTGTAGCCTGAGTTTTAGTGAAATGTTTCTGTTATTCTATGGAGTCATTAACTAAATGGTGTACTACTCATCCTTAGTGAATATCCTGTAAAGAATAACAAGGAAATTAAATCAGCTTTGGTAACCTTTTTCACCTGAACATCAAAACTGAAATTAAAAGGATGCAGTAATTAATTTTATCATGCATGGCTTTCAGTAGTAAACAATCAGTTTCAAGCTATACAGTGAGGTCTGCCTATAAATAAACACTTTTACATGCCTATTTTGTCATAATTAGTGTCAATGGTAGAACTGCCATCAAACCAAGGCTGCCTTGTTTGGAATTGTTAATTAATATAGTTCCTCTAAAAAGCTTTTACATTCACACAATCCTCCATTAACAACATAAATAAAAACATTAAATACATAAATAGATATTACATAGACCCAGAGTGGTCATACCATTTTCTTTCATGTAATTAGCAAGAGTCCATGAGCTAGTGACGTATGGGATATACATTCCTACCAGGAGGGGCAAAGTTTCCCAAACCTTAAAATGCCTATAAATACACCCCTCACCACACCCACAATTCAGTTTTACAAACTTTTCCTCCCATGGAGGTGGTGAAGTAAGTTTGTGCTAGATTCTACGTTGATATGCGCTTCGCAGCAGGCTGGAGCCCGGTTTTCCTCTCAGAGTGCAGTGAATGTCAGAGGGATGTGAAGAGAGTATTGCCTATTTGAATTCAATGGTCTCCTTCTATGGGATCTATTTCATAGGTTCTCTGTTATCGGTCGTAGAGATTCATCTCTTACCTCCCTTTTCAGATTGACAATATACTCTCATATACCATTACCTCTACTGATAACCGTTTCAGTAATGGTTTGGCTATCTGCTATATGTAGATGAGTGTCCTGGGGTAAGTAAGTCTTATTTTTTGTGACACTCTAAGCTATGGTTGGGCACTTTATACGTAAAGTTCTAAATATATATCTTTAAACTTATATTTGCCATGATTCAGGATAATCAGTATTCCTTCTTTCAGACTGTCAGTTTCATTATTTGGGAAAATGCATATGAATAAAATATTTTTTCTTACCTTAAAGAAATTTTCTAATTGACTTTTTTCCTTGCGGGCAGTTAGGCTCGCGGGGGCAGAAAATGCTTCAATTTATTGCGTCATTCTTGGCGCAAACTTTTTTGGCGCAAAATTTTGTCATTTCCGGCGCCATAGTTGATGCCGGAAGTTTACACGTGGTTGCGTCATTTTTGACGCATGTGTGTTACAGACGTTTTTTGCGCCAAAAAGTGTGGGCATCATACTTGGCGGCAAAAAATGTGGGCGTCATACTTGGCGCCAAAAAATCTGGGCGTCATACTTGGCTGCTAGAGGCTTGTTTGTTTTGCATTTTTTCCCCATTCCTGAAACTGTCATTTAAGGAATTTGATAATTTTGCTTTATATGTTGTTTTTTTCTATTACATATTGCAAGATTTTCCATAAATTATTCCTGGATCAGAACATACTGAGGGATTCCTGTTGACTAAGAAGTCCTACCAAAGCTAAGTTCATTTATTTTAAATGTTATGAATCTTTATCTTTAGCTATGGTTTGTAATAAGTTATCATGTTAAACTTTTACATGCAAAATCCATTAGTATTTATGCTTTATGTATTGCTTTTCTTTTTACATCTTATGTACAAGATATACTTAGAAAATGTATAAGAATATTTTTTCTGATTCTAGGTTAAGGCTTTGTCTGACTTTGCGCCTTCTATTAAAAAATTTTTAAGGTCTTTTTCAAACTTCTTTTTGATGAAGTTTCAAATGACCAACAACATACTGAATTATCCTTCTCTGATGATGTTTTTTCTCTTTCAGAACTTTTCTTCATCAGATATTGACACTAACAAATCTACTTTTTATTTTTTATTAGAGTACATTTGTTTGTTGTTGAAAAGGTGTTGATTATTTTGGATATTGAGGTAACTAGTTCTTTTTCAAAACTAGCTAACATTTTATTTCTGCTTATTTTATCTTCTGTGTCTTCAGAGGTTTTTTTCCATTCCTTCATACTAGGGAATGGAATAGGCTGACAATTTTCTTCAAAGGTTTTAAATTATATTCTTTGCCGGCAGTTAAATTCAATTTTGAGGGTTCTCCAATTTAATGGGGCTATCTCTACTCCTGCTAAATTATGCTATTGTTTCTATAGCAAAATAGTATTTATTTTCTTTTTAAATGGTTGTATCCTATTTAAGGAAAAAAATTTATTTTCAGGTACTTTTCTTGGACCTGTAATTTATTTGGATGATGTTGCTTTTGCTCCATTTTTTCTGTTTACTTTAAGATCAAGTATCAGATTATGTATTATTTAGCATTGTTAAGGGACAAAGTCTACTGCTCATTTGAGGTTCAGACTGGGTGCTGTTGCATTTGTCTTGTTGTCTTGCATTTTTGTTTATGCAAGTCCGGTGTGTTCTGGTCCCTTAACTGGATTAACATGCTAATAATTTTATTTGTTTCTTCATTTTTATTGAATATTTTCACAAATAAGGTTTAATCTATGTCTTTAGCTGTTTTTAGCTAGAAGAAATTTTGTGATTTCTAAAAAATCCTTATTTATTTTTTTCCAAGATAATCAATTATTTGATTCATATTGGATTCAATTCTTAACTGTTACTCTGGGCTTCAAGATTAAGTTCTTAGACTAAAACTTTAAGCTTATTTTAGTTTGGTTGTTCTTACTAAAGAACAAAATTCAAAATTCTTACCCAAGTAACATGTTTTTATTTATAAGTTTTTTTGGTTCTATTCGGTCCAAAATTCTTAGATTTTGGGTACAAAATAAAATTTGAAGTAAAACCGTCTGTGAGAAGTCTTTTTCTCTCTATTATATTCCAGCTATTCCAGTAAGGCTAACACTTTCCTTAATGTGTTTCAGTCCCATATATTTTGGGTAATGTTGAAGTGCGGTTGATCACCTGTTGAGGATCAAGCACTGCTCAGATCTGGAATCTTCTGGGGTATTTATTCCAGTTCCATTTTTAGGATCTGGGTTTTGGGGTTTTATTCAAACTATTAATTGTTCCAAAGATAGAAAATCTTTTTATTATATAAATGTACCATCTTTTAGATTGGTATTTATATGGTCTATTCTGACTTTTTTTGGTCAGTGATAGCATTATTTGTTTTCATTAGATACAATAGATGCATACCTTCATTTCTGTTTTCATTCAGATTATTTTTATTTTCTGAGACTACGGAATCTCATATGATTCAATTTTGTTTTTTCAAGACATGGTTAGAGGATCTTTTTATCAAAAGCTCTTGATTCCTCACACAAGGGTCACCTTTTTTAGGTTTCCAGATAGATTGTGTCACTGTCTTTGTCTCTAACAGATAAGTGATTTTTTTCTTATTGGGTTCCGTCTGTCGGTACCTTCAGTCTCTATTATTTCCTTCAGTCGCTATATATGCATGGAAATTTAGGGCTTATGGCTGCAGCATTGGATTCATTTCCCTTTGCTCCTTTTCATAGAAAACCTTTCCAGTTTTTTATGCTGCATAATGGTGCAGGGATTCTAGGATTTCACTTTTTAAATCTTCGAATTCTATGTTTATCTATCTTTGATTCGGTGGTTAAGATCACCATCATTTAGTTCTACAGGTCTCTTTGATTCTTTAAACCTGGACCATGATCTCTATAGATGCGAGTCTTTTAGGTTGGGAGGCTGTCTGAGGTTCTCTGTCAGCACAAGGGGTTTGGAAATCTCAGGAGGCGAGGTTACCATTTGATATTTTGGAACTCTGTGCATTCCCAGAGTTCTTTAGTTGGTTTCTTTTGAAGAAGAGACGTTTATTGTTTTTTTCAATTTTTCAGATGTAAGGGCTTCCAGAAATAGATCTGTTGGCCTCTCGTCTTAACAAGGAATTTCCCAGGGGCCTATTTCAGGTCCGGGGATCCTCAGGCGGAAGTAGCGAATGCATTGACACTTCCTTGGAATTATCATTCTGTCTATATCTTCCGCCTCTAGTTCTTCAAAAATTCTAATGGAGCGTTCGTTTGTACTGCTGGTGGTTCCAGCATGGCCTTACAGGTTTTGGTATGCGGATCTCATTCGGATGGCCAGTTGCCAACCTTGGACATTTCCGTTAAGACCAGACCTTTTTATCTCAAGGCCCATTTTTCCATCAGGATCTCAAATCATTTAATTTGAAGATATGGAGATTGAACGTTTGATTCTTAGTCATAGAGGTTTCTCTGACTCAGTGATTAATACTTTGTTACAGGTTTGTAAATCTGTCTCTAGGAAGATTTATTATCGAGTTTGGAAGACTTTAATTTCTTGGTGTTCTTCTCATAAATTCTTTTGGCATTCTTTTAGAATTCCTAGAATTTTACAATTTTTCAGGTTGGTTTAGATAAGGTTTTGTCTGCAAGTTATTTGAAAGGACAAATCTCTACTCTTTCTGTTCTTTTTCACAGAAAGTTTGCTATTCATTCTGATATTCATTGTTTTGTACAGGCTTTGGTTTGTATCAAGCCTGTCATTAAGTCAATATCTCCTCCTTGGAGTCTCAATTTGGTACTGAGGGCTTTACAGGCTCCTCCGTTTGAACCTTTGCGTTCTCTGGACATTAAAATTACTTTCTTGGAAAGTATTGTTCCTTTTGGTTATCTCTTCTGCTAGAAGAGTTTCTGAGTTTTCTGCTCTTTCTTGTGGATCTCCTTTTCTGATTTTTCATCAGGGTAAGGCAGTGTTCCTTCCTGTTATTCATTATTTTGTTCAGGCTTTGGTTCTTATCAAACCTGTCATTAAGCCAATTTCTCCTCCTTGGAGTTTTAATTTGGTTCTAAAGGCTTTACAGGCTCTTCTATTTGAGCATATGTTTTCTCTAGACATTATTTACTTTTATGGAAAGTATTGTTCTTTTTAGACATCTCTTCAGCTAAGAACAATTTTTAATTATCTGTTCTTTCTTGTGAGTCTCCTTTTTCTGATTTTTTCATCAGGATAAGGTGGTTTTTGCTATCATCCTTTCAATTTTTACCTAAAGTTGTGATTTCTTTCAACATTAGGGAGGAATTATTGTCTTTTACTAAGACTTCTTTGGTAAGATTCTTACATTCTTTGGATATGTAAGAGTTTTGAAATCTTATGTTGAAGCTATTCAGATTTCAGATAGTCTCTAGTCTATTTGTTATCTTTTCTGGTGTTAGGAAGGTCAATAGGCTTCTGCCATTTATTTGGCATCTTGCTTAAACTTTTGATTCATCATGCTTATTTGGAGTTGGGTGGATTCCCGCCTCGGAAGATTATGGCTCATTCTACTAGGTAAGTTTCTACTTCCTGGGCTTTTTAAGAATGAAGCTTCTGTTAATCAGATTTGCAAAGCAATGACTTGGCCTTCTTTGCATACTTTTACTATGTTCTACCATTTTGATATTTTCTCTTCTTTAGAAGCAGTTTTGGTAGAATGGTACTTCAGGCAGCTGTCTCAGTTTGATTCTTCTGCTTATAATTTCAGTTTTTTTCATTATAAAAATTGAAACTTTTTTGATTTGGGTAGTGGATTAATTTTTCAGCGGAATTGGCTGTCTTTATTTTATCCCTCCCTCTCTAGTGACTCTTGCGTTGAAGTTCCACATCTTGGGTATTTATTATCCCATACGTCACTAGCTCATGGACTCTTGCTAATTACATGAAAGAAAACATAATTTATGTAAGAACTTACCTGATAAATTCATTTCTTTCATATTAGCAAGAGTCCATGAGGCCCACCCTTTTTTGTGGTGGTTATGATTTTTTGTATAAAGCACAATTATTCCAATTCCTTATTTTTTTTATGCTTTTGCTCCTTTTTTATCACCCCACTTCTTGGCTATTCATTAAACTGAATTGTGGGTGTGGTGAGGGGTGTATTTATAGGCATTTTAAGGTTTGGGAAACTTTGCCCCTCCTGGTAGGAATGTATATCCCATACGTCACTAGCTCATGGACTCTTGCTAATATGAAAGAAATGAATTTATCAGGTAAGTTCTTACATAAATTATGTTTTTTTTATTTTTGAGCACAAATAAAGAAATTGTGCTCACAATTTGTTGAATGTTAAGTACACTCGGCTTCACACAAATCGTCGCTACTCCCACCCACAGAAAAGGTCATACACTTGATCTAGTGTTCAAGTCTGGACTAGAAGTGTCACCAGTAACTGTAAACCCAGTTACTTGGTCAGACCACCACTCCATTCACTTCTCCATTGTATCACAATCAACCAGACACCAGCCTCCGAACCTGGTCAAACACTGCTCATTAAAAGGGGTGACACCATTGGATGTAGCATCACATATGGATCTAAGTGAACTAATGGGCACCTGCGAAGACCCCAACTCCTTAGTCCGACTCTACAACAAAACCATGAGAGAGACCCTAGAAAGCATTGCACCAACTTGCATACACACTGTCAAAACCCACAACAATGCACCATGGTTTGATAGCTCCATCAGAGAAATGAAAAGAACAGAATGTAAACTCGAGAGAAAGTGGCGCAGAACACATGATCCAGAGGATAAAGCCGCTCTTACCAAACATCTAAATAAATATCAATCCAAGATAACTCAGAAAAAAATCTTAATTTTTATCACTCGAAATTGCACTCTCCCGCAATAGACCCAGGCAACTGTTTCGCACAGTAGAAAGGCTCTGCAAACCAGCATGCATGCTTAGCCCCACAACCTTTTCTCAGGATAAATGTGAAGCATTTGCGAACTTCTTCAGAGACAAGATTTCCTCAATCCGAACCAATATCACAGCAGGCCAAACAGTTACACACCAGAACCACTACAATGGAATGCCAGATTGCCCCAGTTTATGGTCCACTTTTACAAATGTGGATATAAAAGGAGTTAAAAACACCATACAAAAGTTGCACCCTACTATGTGTGACTTAGACCCTGCTCCAACTCAGCTCATATCTGGATGCATTGAAACACTCGCCCCAGTCATCACAAAAATAGTGCAGTGTTCACTAAAAACAGGAGACTTCCCAGCTCCTCTAAACTCCTAAAGAAACCTTTATAAGACCCAGACTGCATGACTAATTACAGACCAGTATCCAACCTCCCATTTCTGGGGAAAACAATTGAAAAAGTAGTGGCAACTCAACTGTAAGCCCATCTATCATGCCTAAACAGATTTGATCCTTTCCAGTCAGGCTTCAGATGCTACAACAGCACTGAAACAGCGCTAGTCAGAGTGCTAAATGATCTCCTCATGGCAAGAGACAAAGGTGATTACTCCATCCTAATCCTCCTGGATCTCTCAGCTGCATTTGACTCCATTGACCATAAGATTCTAATAGAGCGCTTGCCGCACATCTGTGATCTAGGAGGCACAGTCCTTAACAAGTTTAAATCTTTCCTCGCTGGTAGATCACAGAGAGTAATATCAGGATCAAGCTCATCAGCACCAACAGAACTGGCCTGCGGAGTTCCACAAGGATCCGTCCTGTCTCCCATGTTATTCACAATTTACTTACTACCACTGAGGGACATCATTAACTGACATGGCCCAAGGTATCATTGTTACGCTGATGACACACGACTCTACTTCTCCTTTGCTCCAGATACTACAGACCCAGCATGCCGCATAAACAGTTGCTTAACAGACCTTATAGAATGGATGAATGCTAGCTGTCTCAAAGTGAACCTGGATAAAACAGAGTTACTCTTGGTGAGGGGACCCCAGGCATCAAAAAATATCCCACAATCACCCAACTGGCCTGGAGTTTGGAGGCTCTGAACTCGTTAGTTCTTCAAAGGTACAACACTTGGCAGTGCTGATTGACGCTGGACTATCTTTTAAACTGCAGATTTCCTCTGTAGTAAAATCTGCCTACTTTTATCTGAAGAACATAGCCAGGATACAACACTTAATTCCCCTGGATGATATGCCAACATTAATCCATGCATTTGTATCCTCTAGGCTAGTTTACTGCAATGCACTTTACTTGGGCCTCCCAAAAAAAGAACTCCATCACCTTCAGACGGTACAAAACGCAGCAGCCAGACTATTGACCAATCAAACTCGCTCCTGCCACATAACACCTGTTCTCCACTCCCTGCATTGGCTTCCAATTAAATGGCAAACATATTTAAAAATTGTCCTGCTGACCTTCAAAGCCTTAAACAACCAAGGCCCACAGTACCTGAAAGAGCTCCTGACACCCTACATCCCATCCTGCTCACATAGGTCAGCCAACACATCCCTCCTATCAGTGCCAAGAATAAGGACAAACTCAGGCTCCAGAGCATTCAGCTACGCTGCCCCTACTTTCTGGAACTCTTTACCGTGCGCAATCAGAGAGACACCGTCCTTACAGACTTTTAAAAAAAGCTAAAGACCCACCTCTTCCATCAGGCATTCAGTCCGCTTATCTGACCTTCAGAAACTCCTAATTTTATGTCTTATGTTGGTATATTTGTGAAGTGTTTTGAGTCTCACAGGGAGAAAAGCGCTATATAAATCGCAAATTATTATTATAAGCACATACCAATATTTAGAAAATCGTTAGCATGCTATAACTAATAATGCGCATGAGAATCCCAAACAGGTACACAAATTATTTAATTGTGCTTACAATTTGTTAATCGTAGGCATGTTTTGCTAAATCATGCTCACAATTTGTTAAATAATAAGCGCATTTCTTAACAAATAAAATTATGTTTACCATATTTCTTCATCTCAGAATTTCACAGAGATAATTACAATGGAGATTGTCTTATTAACTATACATTTAGTATGGCCACTCCTCTCATATCAGAACTTTGCTTTTGCAACAATATGGAGGTCTCTGGTATACACAAAATGCAGTATATAATGGGCTAGATTACGAGTGGAGCGCACAATTATGCTTTTGCGAGTGCAATATTTGCGCTGCACTAAGTAATACCAGCGCATGCAAAGGTATTACAAGTTCCAGGCATTCGCATTGTTTGAAAGCATTGCACTCACGAGAACACGCTTCCATAGGCTCCTATGGGAGCCTCATTCTCATGCCGTGAGACATGGCAGAGAACCTAGTGCAGCGCAGGGGGTAAGTCGTGCAGCTTTCGGCAGCAAATTTGAAATATGCAGTATATGAATATATACATATACATTTATGTGTTTGTGTATATACACATATAACACATATATATATATATCTGTATATAAGCTTATACATATATATTAACAGTATAAACACAGTCCGCATAGACCACAATGTAAAGGCACTTTTCAATGGCATTTTTTTCTAACACTCCCCATCCCCTCACTTTAACCCCTTATAACTGCTTTGTGCAGTTTTTTTTTAATTAAAGGGACACTAAACCCAAATTTTTTCTTTCATAATTCAGATGGAGCATGCAATTTAAAGCAACTTTCTAATTTACTTCTATTATCAAATTTTCTTCATTCTCTTGGTATGTTTATTTGAAAAGCAAGAATGTAAGTTTAGATGCCGGCCCATTTTTGGTGAACAACCTGGGTTTTCCTTGCTGATTGGACAGCACCAATAAACAAGTGCTGTCCATGGTCCGAACCAACAATTTACTGGCTCTTTAGCATAGATGCCTTCTTTTTCAAATAAAGATAGCAAGAGATTGAAGAAAAATTAATAATAGAAGTAAATTTGAAAAATGCTTAAAATTGCATGCTCTATCTGAATCATGAAAGAAAAAATTTGGGTTCAGTGTCCCTTTAAAAAAAAAAAAGATGCTGACTTCTGCTTAATTTCGCTTACCGCAAAGTGCTACCGTGAGCTCACTTGAGCATTAGCCAGCCACTTGTGCACGTAAACGGTCAAATTTGCCCCTTTTCGGGCGCAAGTTAAATTAGCGCTTCACTTATAATCTAGTCCAAAGTCTTTAAAGGGCCATAATAGTGTTACAATTACATGCTCTAATGTAATAGGACATTTTAACACTAGGGACTCTGTAATGCAATGTATTTAATCCCCACAAAGGGGTTAGTCCCACACAGGACCCGTTGAACATGGCTGGTCTTGAGCAGAAACTGCCACTGATCCAATCAGCAGGTACTTTAACTATGTGATTATACGCTTTATGGGTATTAAACCCATAGCATTACAGTGTCGCTAACAGATTAGACTATGTAATTTTAACACTATAATAGCCTTTTAAGTTAATGTGAAATTGAAATACATTGTGGCATATTTCTGATCTATGACAAGAGATTGCCTGTAGATTTTGGTAACAGCCTTGGATCAGGGTATATAGTGCATTTTTACATAACTAGAATTAATAGCAAATAGAGTGATGCATCATCATAAATATTTGAAATAAAATGTATAAAGCAAATAAAAGCTGGCCCAATAGTCACTGTAAGTTACCTCTGGCAAACACTCACCTAGATTACGAGTTTTGCGCCAAACAGGGTGCGAAAATAACGCCAAAAAAATAGCGTTATTGCACTCTCCATAGCGCTGCCATTACGAGTAACTGAAAAACCTCCTTGTGCTGTGCGTTATGGTGCGTTAAGCTCCGCACAGCACAAAAGCCAAGGGCTGAGTTTACATGCTCGTGCACGCTTTCCCCCATAGACATCAATGGGGAGAAAGTGTTAGAAAAAAAAAACACCTGCGATCGTGGAATTTAGATCGCCGTAACGCAACCCCATTGATATCTATGGGGGAAAGAAAGTTACGTTTAAACCTAACACCCTAACATAAACCCCTAGTCTAAACACCCCTAATCCGCCGCCCCCCGACACCGCAAAACTCGTAATCTAGCCGACTGTGTATGTATTTCATATAGTTTTTTGTTATACGTATGTCTTCTTACTTTCGGTTCCATTACATATATTTTGCTCTATTATTGTGTTTTAATTAGCACTCACCAAGATTACAAGTTGTGCACTAAACCCAGTGCGTAAATAATGTAAAAAAAATAGCGGTATCACACTCTCTATAGTGCTGCCATTACAAGTTTAAAAAAACTCTTCCTTTGTTGTGCGATAAACTCCATACCGCACAAAAGCCAAGGCCTGACTTGACGTGCTCGTGCATGTTTTCCCCCATATACATTAATGGAGAGAAAGTGTTAAAAAAAAACTAACACCTGCGATTGCGGAATGGCGATCGCTATAACGCAATCCCAATTGATGTCTATGGGGAAAAGAAAGTTATGTAAAAACCTAACACCCTAACATAAACCCCTAGTCTAAATACCCCTAATCCACCACCCCCAACATCGCCAACACTAAATAAAAGTATTGACCCCTAAACCGCCGCCCTCCACATCGCTTACACCTAAATAAACCTATTAACCTCTAAACCGCTGGTCCCCCACATCGCAACTACTATAATAAACCTATTAACCACTAAACCACCAGCCCCCCACATCGCTACTACTATAATAAACCTATCAACACCTAAACCGCCATCCCCTACATCGCTAATACTAAACTAAAACTATTAACCCCTAAATCGCGACACACTAAATCAAAATATTAACCCCTAAACACCCCCTAACTTAAACATAAATGTCACTAGCTGAGCTAGTGGATCAGTTACTGCTGACATTTATGTACTTTTAACCCCGTTTTCCGATGTGAAGGCCTCATCGTTTTAAAATTATTTGGAAATAAAGCATTGAAGGATTTTACCGCTGGGGCTCCTTTGCCTTTTGTTTGTATGGCAAAATGAAACAATTGTTTGCAATACGTTCCTTAATCTTTTTATTCTATTATTTTCTCTTTAGTTTTCTAATAATAAAATACAATGGAGAAATTAAACTGCTGTGTTATAACTGATGAGTCATAAAGACATTTATTGTAGCTCCTTAAACTGCTAAGGATTTAAACAAATTGCACCTGAAATGTTTTTTTTTCCAATGTGGTTGATGCATGGTAGATAGAATCAGGGTCTGACGCAGCTTCTGGCTATCATAGGTATAAAGTATGATATACGGATCTGAGCCGGCAGATTGTTACAACTGACGTAGGAAACACAAATGTTCCCAGAGTAGACAGCAAATCATGAAAACCTTTGTCTCAGACTTTTCATTGTCTTTTGCTGTATTGTATTCGTCTGCTTGTTTAGCTGTCCTACATGCATTGTAATGAGGTTGTTTGTTTTTATCTTACACATTACATAAAATAAATAATAAAAGATGAGATCCTGAGCAAGTAAATAACATTATTTTTATTTTTAACTATGGAAATTTTGGTAAACACAAGCAGCATGATCTGCAAACCTGAAATATTTTTCTTTAATGCATAGTGACAGTCATCAGTATGCTGAGATTACAACTGAGAATTTATAAGCAAGTGCTCATACTACTTATCTTGAAAACAACACCTTGTAATTATATGATATCTCTGTTGGCTTGCTATAAAATAACACATCAGCCAAGTCTAAATACCACTTGCCTCATTAGAAGAAGCCCATCCAGTCATGTTTCTGGAGAAGACAAAGCTAGCCACAGTCAGTATGTTAGTATAACTTGATATATTGAGTAGCTGATACTGTACATTGGGTATATTTTAGTATATGGTTTTATCTTCGTTATTAAAAGGTTAGTTTTATTGTTAGTGGTGGTTTGTTAGACTCTTACTGGATAAGGAATATTATTAAAATATTGAGTGCTGCTTTTAGATGTGTCTTGTATTCTTAAATCTATTTCACTATGATTAGCATCTCGCACCCCTCACATTAAAATTAGATTGACTAGTTGTTAAATATATATATATATATATATACATATATTTATATATATATATATATATACACACAAATACATATACTCCATTAAGCTGTTCCAAATACAACACATTGTCATATAACACATCCCTTGACTCTTATGGTGTCTTGATTTTAAACAATTTTGTATTATATTTATAGCTTTCATACAGCGTTCATGTTTGTTTGTGCTGTATTGGCCATCAGTTAGCAGGGGGCGGCATTGCACAAGCATTTCACTAGAAATGCTTGTGCAATGATAAATGCCGACAGCGTATGGTAAAGCGAATCATGTCCACTCGACATTTAATACATTTACCCCTATAAGTTTAGTTTGTATTCTCTTATCTTTTAAGTATTTGCAACTGTATCCTGTGATATGCAGATGTGTACTGGAACTGTTTCTTTTTCTTATTTGTGTTTGAATTTACATTAACAATTAATAAAAAAACTTGAAAAAAGAAACTAACACAGATTTGCATATAAATGACAAGGTAGAAAAAACCTCACCAAACACAGAATAACAATCATTAAACACATGTAAGCGCATTACAAAGGTACATCCTCAATCTCATCACTGATTTAAAACAAAAATTCAGTCAAGTGTCTTTTATCCATTTATAAGTTATAATCAACAAAAAAATAGGAAATTACATTAGGTATAATATAGTGCTCAGAAACTTTTATTGATAAACAGTCAAGGTATTCCAAAAGCCAATCTGGAAAGCATTTTGGTATTGCATTGGTTGTTAGTGAGAATTCCTATAGGAAAACATTGAAAGGCAAGGTGCAATGTAGGGAAGAATACAAAATACCAAAAAAGTATGAACAGTTTATCATTCACTTGGGTACCATCTACCCCAAAGTGTCAAGTGACATACACAAATGGTACACTATTTAAGAGAAGGTTTATATAAAAACAATCTACAAATAATAGATGCAGCTATGTCATTTACGCACACAGCTCCATGTCTTTTGGGTGTAAAATAGAACACAAATAAATATTCTCTAAACTTGAAACTAGACATAGAGCTAATGATTTTAAATTATAAAAGTAGAGGATGCTTATATATATCACAATGATTAATCAATGAGAATATGTGGTCTTAATTTTGTCATTGATCCTCCACCACAATCCTGACTGCTTAAAGGGACAGTCACGTCAAAATTAAACTTTCATGATTCATATAGGACACGCAATTTATTTTGTATCATCAAATTTGCTTTGTTCTCTTGGTATTCTTTTTTGAAAGCTAAACCTAGGTAGGCTCAAACTGATTTCTAAACCGTTGAAGGCCACCTCTTATCTCTGTGCATTTAGACAGTTTTTTCACAGTTAGACAGTGCTAGTTTATGTGTATCATATAGATAACATTGTGCTCACTCTCGTGAAGTTATTTATGAGTCAGCACTGATTGGCTAAAATGCATATCTGTCAAAAGCACTGAGCTAAAGAGGCAGTTTAGATACTAGGTATTCACAGAGGTAAAAGGTGTATTAATATAGTATTGCTATAATACAGTATTGCTATACACAAAATATAAAGTCTACAGTGAATGCAACTTTGTTTTTCCTTCATAAAGTATTAACTTATATTGCAACTATTTCTTCATACAGAAAAGTAGTGAGTTCCAGATCTTCTAATGTAAAACCTACTCTTCTTGAATCCCCTGGGCAACCTCACACTTCTCAGAGAGCTGGCCATTGGTCTCAAGGTTTATATAATATAACAAAGCTAGGTTGCTATCTATCTATGAAAGTCAAGGAAAGTACCACCCATGTACATTACCCATAATAAGCTCAAAATATTAACAACTGTATTTATCAAACTGCTGGAGGCCAAGATTCCCAGCTAGGGAACCTGTCAACTCACATGTAAGGTGCATTTAACATTGCACAAGGAAATGCTTGTTCAATCCTGCCCCCTGCTCTTGTGCAACTAATTGTGCAAGAACGGGCTTTTCAATCAGCCCAGACAAATCAGTTTGCTTCTTAACGTCTGTTTTGAGGCCTTGCATGCAACAATTTACAAACAAATAGATATTTAAAACCAACAAATATTCATGTCGCATTCTCACATTCAGATCAGATTATTGCAATGCTTGGTAGACTCTCTGGACAATCACAACATGGAATAGGACTCCAAAAATCAGGATGTCCTGGGAAAAAAATCAGGAAAAATGGAAAGTATGTTACAGTTTTTTCCCATATGGTGTGGATGAGCAAAATTAATAATATCCTGTTGGGGTAGATTCAAATATATGAACAAAAGAGAAAGACCAACCTACATAGGTTGTTGCCTATAAAACTGTCAGAAATATTTACCCATTGAACTAGGATGGGGCTGAATACTCAGGTAATATTAGGCGGGTGCTGTACACTAAACAGGAGTTAAGTACAGAAAAGTCCAGTAAATTACTGGCAAAGGGTGTACATATATAGCGTCAACAACCCTCAACTGGGGTAAATCCAAAGAGTGGGCAGTAAGGGAGGAATGGTTGTGTGAACATCCGATTCGTGTTTTTTTTTTATAAAACTTAACTTTTATTAATTATAAAATAAAAGAAACAAAATAAACAAAGAACATTTAAAAACACAGTTACAATGAATCTTAACACCACTAATTATCAAGTTGTGTGCGGCGCAGTACCATTGGGTCATAACAGGGTGCCAAAGTCCCTAAATTTCTAACTGCACTTAATTCAAGTAACAGAGCTTAGATTACTATTAATCACATATTTAGATAGACCCCTGGATGTAGTGGGGTATACTGGTACCTCTTATTACTATAAGCACCAGGGTTACGTATAATAATGGGAGTGATTATTAGTGCTTATAGGTATAAGTACCACCCGGCTAAGGACTATTTCAATTTTTATATAACAGAGAAACTAATCAATATATCTCAATATCTCATTAATGCTGGCAAAAAATCCAATGGTCAGTATTAGGGTGATCACTGAGTTCAGTAAGAACCCTGGGCGAATGTTACTAGATTCCTGGCTAAAGTGGGGCCCGGTAATTGAAAATTGATTTCCAGGGTCTAGTAAGTAATCAGCCAGAATGCTAGGATACATACGATTTAAAAAATACTGGTATTTATTATACCAGCACAGGTAATAAGGTTGGACTGAAATAAATGGAATTATAGTCCTAATGGTGCTTGTATTGCCAGTTTTACCCTCTTAGTTTTTTTTGCTAAACGTTACAGGAGATACTACTGTCAGGATTGTTATTAAAGTACGTAATGGATCTTAGTATGATTCTATATTGCGGGACCCTCTAAGTGTGTCGGGTATTAAAACAACACAATTTTTAAGGAATGTAGAAAGACAAGATAAAACCCTTAGTTTCCAGGTACGTAAAAAAAAAAAAAATCGTCTGGGGTTGTCATGTTCCTTGTTCAGAGAAGAATTGCCTGGTATTTCGGGGCTGGACTGACCTTACTTGGCGGGATCAGACTGATATACTTCAGGAAAGTTTTCTTCTGTGAAAAGCACACTGGTCTAAAAGAGGCTGCTTCCGGGTGGTAAATCGCCATAGAACAAGCCACTGAGCTGTTGTTCGTTCCTGGTAGAGCGCTTCTCTCTTTGTATGCAAATTATTATGACCCTGGGGAAGTCTCCCTATGGGTGATGGGGGAAACCAGACGTGGACTCCTTGCTCAGTGTGCTTAGAGGAATGTGGCTGCACCTCACTGACGAGGCCCATAGGAGGCCGAAACGATCGTCTGGGGTTGTCATGTTCCTTGTTCAGAGGAGAATTGCCTGGTATTTCGGGGCTGGACTGACCTTACTTGGCGGGATCAGACTGATATACTTCAGGAAAGTTTTCTTCTGTGAAAAGCACACTGGTCTAAAAGAGGCTGCTTCCGGGTGGTAAATCGCCATAGAACAAGCCACTGAGCTGTTGTTCGTTCCTGGTAGAGCGCTTCTCTCTTTGTATGCAAATTATTATGACCCTGGGGAAGTCTCCCTATGGGTGATGGGGGAAACCAGACGTGGACTCCTTGCTCAGTGTGCTTAGAGGAATGTGGCTGCACCTCACTGACGAGGCCCATAGGAGGCCGAAACGATCGTCTGGGGTTGTCATGTTCCTTGTTCAGAGGAGAATTGCCTGGTATTTCGGGGCTGGACTGACCTTACTTGGCGGGATCAGACTGATATACTTCAGGAAAGTTTTCTTCTGTGAAAAGCACACTGGTCTAAAAGAGGCTGCTTCCGGGTGGTAAATCGCCATAGAACAAGCCACTGAGCTGTTGTTCGTTCCTGGTAGAGCACTTCTCTCTTTGTATGCAAATTATTATGACCCTGGGGAAGTCTCCCTATGGGTGATGGGGGAAACCAGACATGGACTCCTTGCTCAGTGTGCTTAGAGGAATGTGGCTGCACCTCACTGACAAGGCCCATAGGAGGCCGAAACGATCGTCTGGGGTTGTCATGTTCCTTGTTCAGAGGAGAATTGCCTGGTATTTCGGGGCTGGACTGACCTTACTTGGCAGGATCAGACTGATATACTTCAGGAAAGTTTTCTTCTGTGAAAAGCACACTGGTCTAAAAGAGGCTGCTTCCGGGTGGTAAATCGCCATAGAACAAGCCACTGAGCTGTTGTTCGTTCCTGGTAGAGCGCTTCTCTCTTTGTATGCAAATATATATATATATATATATATATAGGAGTATCAATGTGTTTTACGTGTAATTTAGCAACCTACTAGTTCTATGTTGCAACTGGAACATAACCCACAAGGGAAGGAACCTGGTACAATAGCAGTCTTAGTTTTACCTACATGAAAGTGACTGGCAGACACCATGTTCTTAATGTTTTGAGTTCTTCTGTAACCAACCTTGACTGATTCCCCTACAATGGATTTTAAATCTTGGTTTAGCAAGAGAATGTCCCAATGTTTATTAATAATTTCAGTTATTAAATATATTGAGGGGTTATACGTAAGTATCAGTCTGGTTGGTTCGTCTTTCTCTTTGTTTTTCTTTAGTAAATCCGTACGGTTGGTGTTAAGGGCCCTAGATCTGGCATTTTCAATTCCTCTCCTGCTATATCTTCTGTCCAGTAATCTCTTTTCCAGTTCTTTGGCTTATGATTTGAATAACGTTAGATCATTACAGTTTCTTCTTACATAGAGAAATTCTCCAACTGGTAGAGATTTGGTAGTGAGAGTGAGTGAAATGTGTGATGAGTAAATGAGGGTTGGAAAAGTGTAACAGAATATGATAAAGTGACAGTACAGAGGCTGTGAGTTTGAAGTAGTGTCTCTATCCTGGATTATTAGTGACAGCTGCACCTAATTGCTGTTTGGTATTTATATATTAAGGTAAGCACCAGGGTGGGAGGTGGAGGGAGGCTTGGCGGGCTAGTGCGTGTTTGTTTGCACAAAGGGATCTTTAAATGTATGTTTGCAGAGAGCTTGTAGGATTGCTTGTTGCTGTGAGGTACATAGCAATGTATTTGCCTTATATGTAATAGCATTTAATACACAAGGTGACGTGTATATGGCATGGATTTTAGGAACCGGGAGATGGAAAAAGATGCTCGGTCGGTCCTCCTACTTCAAATTTGGGGCACTGCACGTGCAATCTACTGTGCCACCAGATATGAGGGGTGTGTTAAGTAGTACTATTCTGATCAGTTTAATCCCTGTTACGCCCCCTATCAGGGGACGTGTATATGGCATGGATTTTAGGAACCGGGAGATGGTAAAAGATGCTTGGTCGGTCCGGCCATGAGATAGATAGATTTGATAGATAGATACATAGATTAGATAGATAGATCAATAGATGCAATAGATACATTTGATAGATACAATAGATACAGTGGGGAAAAAAAGTATTTAGTCAGCCACCAATTGTGCAAGTTCTCCCACTTAAGAAGATGAGAGAGGCCTGTAATTTTCATCATAGGTATACCTCAACTATGAGAGACAAAATGTGGAAACAAATCCAGACAATCACATTGTCTGATTTGGAAAGAATTTATTTGCAAATTATGGTGGAAAATAAGTATTTCTGGCTCTCACAGACCTGTATCTTCTTCTTTAAGAGGCTCCTCTGTCCTCCACTCATTACCTGTATTAATGGCACCTGTTTGAACTTGTTATCAGTATAAAAGACACCTGTCCACAACCTCAAACAGTCACACTCCAAACTCCACTATGGTGAAGTGCTGTCGAAGGACACCAGAAACAAAATTGTAGACCTGCACCAGGCTGGGAAGACTGAATCTGCAATAGGCAAGCAGCTTGGTGTGAAGAAATCAACTGTGGGAGCAATAATTAGAAAATGGAAGACATACAAGACCACTGATAATCTCCCTCGATCTGGGGCTCCACGCAAGATCTCACCCTGTCGGGTCAAAATGATCACAAGAACGGTGAGCAAACATCCCAGAACCACATGGGGGGACCTAGTGAATGACCTGCAGAGAGCTGGGACCAACATAAAAAAGTCTACCATCAGTAACACACTATGCCGCCAGGGACTCAGATCCTGCAGTGCCAGACGTGTCTCCCTGCTTAAGCCAGTACATGTCCGGGCCCATCTGAAGTATGCTAGAGAGCATTTGGATGATCCAGAAGCGGATTGGGAGAATGTCATATGGTCAGATGAAACCAAAGTAGAACTGTTTGGTAGAAATACAACTTGTCGTGTTTGGAGGAGAGAGAATGCTGAGTTGCAACCAAAGAACACCATACCTACTGTGAAGCATGGGGGTGGCAACATCATGCTTTGGGGCTGTTTCTCTGCAAAGGGAACAGGATGACTGATCCATGTAGAATGAATAGGACCATGTATCGTGAGATTTTGAGTGCAAACCTCCTTCCATCAGCAGGGCATTGAAGATGAAACGTGGCTGGATCTTTCAGCATGACAATAATCCCAAACACACTGCCCGGGCAACGAAGGAGTGGCTTCGTAAGAAGCATTTCAAGGTCCTGGAGTGGCCTAGCCAGTCTCCAGATCTCAACCCCATAGAAAACCTTTGGAGGGAGTTGAAAGTCTGTGTTGTCCAGCAACAGTCCCAAAACATCACTGCTTCTAGAGGAAATCTGCATGCAGGAATGGGCCAACATACCAATAACAGTGTGTGACAACCTTGTGTAGACTTACAGAAAACATTTGACCTCTGTCATTGCCAACAATGGATATATTACAAAGTATTGAGATGAACTTTTGATATTGACCAAATACTTATTTTCCACCATAATTTGCAAATAAATTATTTCTAAATCACACAATGTGATTGTCTGGATTTGTTTCCACATTTTGTCTCTCATAGTTGAGGTATACCTATGATTAAAATTACAGGCCTCTCTCGTCTTCTTAAGTGGGAGAATTGCACAACTGGTGGCTGACTAAATACTTTTTTTCCCCACTGTATATAGATATTTTTACGTACCTGGAAACTAAGGGTTCTATCTTGTCTTTCTACAGTCCTTAAAAATTGTGTTGCTTTAATACCCGACACACTTAAAGGGGGGTCCCGCAATACAGAATCATACTAAGATCCATTACGTACTTTACTAACAATCCTGACAGTAGGTGTAACGTTTAGCAAAAAATCTAAAAGGATAAAACTGGCAATACAAGCACCATTAGGACTGTAATTCCATTTATTTCAGTCCAACCTTATTACCTGTGCCAGTATAATTAATACCAGTATTTTTTTAAATCGTATGTATCCTAGCATTCTGACTGATTACTTACTAGACCCTGGAAATCAATTTTCAATTACCGGGCCCCACTTTAGCCCGGTTGTTATAACACACGCAGGAATCTAGTAACATTCGCCCAGGGTTCTTACTGAACTCAGTGATCACCCTAATACTGACCATTGGATTATTTTGCCAGCATTAATGAGATATTGAGCTATAGTGATTGTTTCTCTGTTATATAAAAATTGAAATAGTCCTTAGCCGGGTGGTACTTATACCTATAAGCATTGATAATCACTCCCATTATTATACGTAACCTTGGTGCTTATAGTAATAAGAGGTACCAGTATATCCCACTACATCCAGAGGTCTATCCAAACATGTGATTAATAGTACTCTGAAATGGCAGCATTACTCCCCACTTTGTAGGGGGACATCAATACCACTCACCTGATAAGCTCTGTTAATTGAATTAAGTGCAGTTAGAAATTTAGGGACTTTGGCACCCTGTTATGACCCAATGGTACTGCGCCGCACACAACTTGATAATTAGTGGTGTTAAGATTCATTGTGACCGTGTTTTTAAATATTCTATGTTTATGTTGTTCCTTTTATTTTTATAATTAATAAAAGTTAAGTTTTATTAAAAAACAAACAAACCGGATGTTCACACAACCATTCCTCCCTCTCTGCCTACTCTTTTGAATTTACTCAAATTGAGGGTTGTTGAGTGCTATAGATGGACCCCCTTTGCCAGTAATTTACTGGACTTTCCCGTACTTAGATTCAAATATATGCATATTTATCCAATTGTTATATTTAGTAAGAAAAATCAGGCAATGATTGCTAAAAATATTGACAAATGTTTGCAATCTTATGAAAATATTTAAATTATATAAAAATATTTATTTTTATTTATTGTAATTATTTGTAAAGATATGATGTAATTACCTAAGTAAAGCTGTTGTTGTTCTAAAATAATAACAGGAAGTTCAGGTAAAGCATATTATAAGTTGGACTCCGGCTGCCTAAAAAATCTTTGCATCCCATTGAAATTAATAGAAGAAGTTAATCGATAAATTATACCAGGTTTCCAATGAAAGCGCAAACCTTTAATACACTGTCGGAGGCTGTTGATACATTGAGAAATATTACACCCAGCTCAACTAGGTGTAAATGAGGAAAAATTAGCTTTTTGAGGCCTATTTCTCATTGAAATTGGAAATTCTGCAAACTATGTAAGTGTTTGAATGTAAAAATAAGATTATATATGCAACATTTATTGGTCCTATGTTGTTGTGACCTTGGCCTGATCCTTATTTTTAAGCTAATCAGAGAAAACTTAAAACATTAAATTTATATATATCTGGTATCTTGATATACAAATGATATATATATATATATATATATATATATACACATAAACTATTTGGTTCTATGATTGATTATATGGAAAGAAATACACACACACACAATTGTAATAAAGAATGATATATTTTATCTAAATCTCTAGTAATATTAGCAATATACCAAAAAGTGTAATTGCAAGAATTATAGATAACAATGTTACAATGAGATAATACTTAGCTAAGAGTGATGGCTTCAGGTTACAGCAATACTCAGGAATACTGTTGTCCAGGGAACTTCTTGTCTGCACGACTTATAGAACAGTTTCTGGTGTTGGTTCAGTCCAGTAACAAAGAGTTCTTTAGTTCCAAACACAGAGCACCAAGTCTGCACGACTTTCTGTGTCCTCTCCAAAATGGAGACTCCATGTGCTGTGTATCACTCCTCGCTTCCTCCCACCCCCAGCACAGTTGTTTGTGTCCAAACTACACCTTCAGGTAAACAAAAGTCGGAAAGTATCAAAGCGCCAGCGAACCGGCTGGGTTCAGAATGTAAAACCAATTCCTTTACAATATGGGTTAAGACAAATAATTTATTACAGATTAAAAACAATTTCACAAAACATAAATTCTTTGCAATACTTCTGAGATAGCTTGATGATCTAGAACATTCGTATCTAAACTTAATGTTAAGTAATAGACAGAGTGGATTGATTACGAGTCCACACAGTGTTTTACAATGTTTCACAATGGGTAAGAATACAAATCCAAATTTAAAAAACCTCAATATCTGAACCATTCAGTTGTGCTTATTCTGAGATGGCTTTGAGGATTTAGGCATCCGTATCTAAACTTTATGCATATGCGATAAACAGAGTGGATTGATTACAAATCCGTACAATATTTTACAATTATAAAAGTCCAAATGTAAAAACCTGAAATATTCGGTTATACTTCTTAGGAAATCCTTGCAAAATGCTGATTATAAAAATAAAAAATGATATATATAATAAAAAATATTAATAAAACATTCTGGAAACAAATACCTTAAGTATTGTTACTAGCTATAACAATTCTACCGGATAGGTATATATCACAAAGAATATAGAGGTACAGGCTGATCTTGTAGTAGCGCTACCCACTGTAATTGTCAGATCAATCTGCGATAATATTAATTGGAGTTATGACAGGATGTTAAGGATATATGTCACTGTTAGCTTCTAAATATGTCTGTATAATGTTTGTTAGACACTTATACCGGGTCCCTTAGGTTGTATGTGACCAGAGTGGAGCCGATCAGCTGCTCCTGTAAAGGATCAGTGACCGTTTCCGCTAGCGGAAAAAATGAGGATGCGTGTTCTGTTTAAGGTGATTCTGTGACAGGTTAATGTGAATATTCAAATATACATAGAAACTTTATAACACAATAAAAAAAATAAACAACTTCAAAATATGCAGTCCATATTCCAAAAAAAATGTGTAAATAACAAATCAGTGTTTCCGTGATAGGTGCAAAAATATTCCAATGTGTGTTCAAATTTTAAACCTCAATTGTCACTAGTGACCAACATGATTGCAACCGCCAAAATTTGTGAGCAATAAAAAATAAAAAAATATAAAATATAAAAATTAAAAAGTCAAAAATCGAAAAAATGTAGAAATAAAAATGTGTAACCAAAAACAACTTTTGTTGAAAGTCAGAGTTTATGTGTTTCCCAATGTGGGTGATTCCTGTCTTCTATGTGCTCTATCAGTCTATATAGGATATATAGTTGCCTGCAGTGGAGTATGGGCTTCAGCGTCAATAGACTATTTTCAGCTCCAGCGTCACTCAGGTTATTACTTCCTTCTGCCAAAAGAAATAATAATAGTGCAGATTGTTTTTCTAATAGATAAATGATTGGATTGCTACTCACCAGTCGACGCGTTTCGGTCCAACATAGACCTTTTTCAAGACTGGTTTAATGTTAATCTGAGGGTCTTTAAATACCCTTTCCAAATACCCTCAGATTAACATTAAACCAGTCTTGAAAAAGGTCTATGTTGGACCGAAACGCGTCGACTGGTGAGTAGCAATCCAATCATTTATCTATTAGAAAAACAATCTGCACTATTATTATTTCTTTTGGCAGAAGGAAGTAATAACCTGAGTGACGCTGGAGCTGAAAATAGTCTATTGACGCTGAAGCCCATACTCCACTGCAGGCAACTATATATCCTATATAGACTGATAGAGCACATAGAAGACAGGAATCACCCACATTGGGAAACACATAAACTCTGACTTTCAACAAAAGTTGTTTTTGGTTACACATTTTTATTTCTACATTTTTTCGATTTTTGACTTTTTAATTTTTATATTTTATATTTTTTTATTTTTTATTGCTCACAAATTTTGGCGGTTGCAATCATGTTGGTCACTAGTGACAATTGAGGTTTAAAATTTGAACACACATTGGAATATTTTTGCACCTATCACGGAAACACTGATTTGTTATTTACACTTTTTTTTTGGAATATGGACTGCATATTTTGAAGTTGTTTATTGTTTTTATTGTGTTATAAAGTTTCTATGTATATTTGAATATTCACATTAACCTGTCACAGAATCACCTTAAACAGAACACGCATCCTCATTTTTTCCGCTAGCGGAAACGGTCACTGATCCTTTACAGGAGCAGCTGATCGGCTCCACTCTGGTCACATACAACCTAAGGGACCCGGTATAAGTGTCTAACAAACATTATACAGACATATTTAGAAGCTAACAGTGACATATATCCTTAACATCCTGTCATAACTCCAATTAATATTATCGCAGATTGATCTGACAATTACAGTGGGTAGCGCTACTACAAGATCAGCCTGTACCTCTATATTCTTTGTGATATATACCTATCCGGTAGAATTGTTATAGCTAGTAACAATACTTAAGGTATTTGTTTCCAGAATGTTTTATTAATATTTTTTATTATATATATCATTTTTTATTTTTATAATCAGCATTTTGCAAGGATTTCCTAAGAAGTATAACCGAATATTTCAGGTTTTTACATTTGGACTTTTATAATTGTAAAATATTGTACGGATTTGTAATCAATCCACTCTGTTTATCGCATATGCATAAAGTTTAGATACGGATGCCTAAATCCTCAAAGCCATCTCAGAATAAGCACAACTGAATGGTTCAGATATTGAGGTTTTTTAAATTTGGATTTGTATTCTTACCCATTGTGAAACATTGTAAAACACTGTGTGGACTCGTAATCAATCCACTCTGTCTATTACTTAACATTAAGTTTAGATACGAATGTTCTAGATCATCAAGCTATCTCAGAAGTATTGCAAAGAATTTATGTTTTGTGAAATTGTTTTTAATCTGTAATAAATTATTTGTCTTAACCCATATTGTAAAGGAATTGGTTTTACATTCTGAACCCAGCCGGTTCGCTGGCGCTTTGATACTTTCCGACTTTTCTCATAACTTACCAGACCACTAGGGGTCACCTATCAAAGCTAAGGGCTAAATTAGTAGTAGGCGCTAAGTGATTTCTTCTCTTCAGGTAAACAAAAGCAGCTTCAACCCTCCCTCTCACACATACTTCAAAGGGGGGGTCATCCCACTACACACATTTATAAGTCACTATAAGCATGGACGTTGCTTATCTGTAATATGAATCATATATAATCATGCATAACATTACAATCCACCTCTTGATTCATTTAACAAATGCAACGTCTACCTTTTGAAACTTCATAGGTCTCATGACTAGTACCTTCACAAACTAACTACATGTTCTTAGTGTTTAATCTCAATGTAACATTGTAGAAAGAAAATACAAAACTATGTAAAAAAAACATAAAGAATACATGGACAAACATGAAACATTTAAAGAAAATAATTTTCAATATGTACAAATCTCCCACATTGGTGGCTTGTTACAGGTATCAAGCAAATAAGTCTCTGGTTAGATATCCACTGTGCCATCTGTAGTGAGGTGTTTTCATAGATTCCAATATCCAAAGATAGAATATCACAGAATCTTCTGTAGGAAGGTATGAAAAAACAGGGTGAGCATC
This sequence comes from Bombina bombina, assembly GCF_027579735.1. Taxonomy (NCBI): domain Eukaryota; kingdom Metazoa; phylum Chordata; class Amphibia; order Anura; family Bombinatoridae; genus Bombina; species Bombina bombina. The sequence continues at coordinate 407,759,888 of NC_069502.1, forward strand.
TCCTCTTATTTCTGCTTATTATATGATGTTTAATCACTGGATATTTTTACCTACTAGTAGTGTGTTACCTCTATTACATATCACTAAACTTACCAACCCCCTGGGTAATGAACACTCTCAAAAATCTAAAGTGTTGGGTTTAAACCTTTGTGTCAACAATTTTTCAATGTTGTAGTTGGCTAATAATAAATTTGTAAACCACCACAATACAGTGACAGTCAAGGGGTTAGGTTTTATCTCATTTGGGGGACTCTGTCCTAACAAGCATTTATTAAACCCCCCAAAATGTTGCTATTCAAGACAGTACTCAAATTTGCTCATTTAAAAACTCTTTGCATCTTTCTATCAACCCAGAGTCTTTGGGATGATAGTCTTGTATCCACTGTATCCACTGTTGGCTGGTTGACCCAGTGACACTGGAGTTGTTTGCCACGGAAGCCTCAGGTCTTGGCTCTTTCATGAAGTCTTGCAGCAAGCACATAGAAGGCTTCCTTGCAATTCTCCACAGCAGTGTAGCTGTGCATCAGTCCACCTTTTGGTGTAAGGTCTCTGTGCTGCCCATACTCAGTTTTTTGTTTTGTTGCTCTCTTCTTGGGTTTCTTTGGTCAGTTGAAACCTTTCCATATAACTGCAGGTGGAATGTACTGTTTGTTCTTTATCAGTTGTCTTCATAGTGTCAGAAAAGTTTATTGCTTCTTCACACTCATAAGGATCTTTATCTTCTCTGCAACCTGTATTGTCACAGGTCTGTGTCGCTAGATTTAGTGCAGGATTTGTATGTACAGTACTCTGGCTATGTCTTTCTTCTTTTTGCATCTGTTAATTTTGCTTCCAAATATTTATTCACATGGTTCACCAGAATAGAGTCATTATCATAATTTGTGGTCATCAGTCTTTCCTGAATGTCTTTCACATTAAAACATTTTCTTGGTATCTGATTGTCTCTACCACAATTATAACTTCCCAAATATCTGTTCTTTATTATAATTGGGGCCTGCATTAGTGGAAGGGGCTACTATAACAGGAACTGCCCTTGTGCTCCTCCCCCACAGATTTTTTCTCATGGTAGGCCCTATGGGTATGTCCTTTGGTGTTGTCACATGCATTTTTTGCACCGTGTCTACTGTTGCTAACACCCTATTGTGTTTCTGTCCCCAGTACTTCCCACATCCCTTAACTACATGTCTCTGTCGGTCTCTGGCAGCTTGTTTTGCTTTGCGTACTTCCAGAAATCCCTCATTTTGTGATGATGGCAACGTCCTCCACCAATTGCTCTGTTCATATGGGTGCAATTCATGTTTGGGATAATAGGGCTGGCTTGGTTTGTCTGTTAGGTCTGGTTTGGAGTTGAAGGGGCTCAGTCAGAGAATACAAATGTAAATAGTCACTATCTGTATTGCGTACTTGTGGATTCTTTTTTATAACTGGTTTCCATGTTTTCTTTAACTCTGCTGTGGGAATACCATCCATTTCTTCCCTAGGCACATCCATTCTCAGCAAATTCAACCACAATTGCCTTCTAGATATCTGTGGATTACTATTTCTTGTGTATTCTCTTTTCACCTCCTCCCCCAATTGGTCTGTCAGTTTCTCAGGTGGAATAACCTATTTCAGTCAGCAATGAGGTCAGTTGGTGAATGTTTCCTGTATTACCCATAACACTGAGAATACCTAGCATTGATGCTTTCATTGCCAGTGGTGTTGTTCTTAAGAAGTGAGATTGCATGCTTGCAGTGAAATCCTCCATATCAGGTCCCTCCCAGTTACTCAAATTTACCCCAGCTGTGCACCCCATAATTTGTACCCGATTAATTGCATCATCAATTGTAACCCAGGGGGTTGTGGGTTCTATGTCTTTACATGAAGGGAACACTTTTAACACTGCATGTCTAATCATGTCTAATAGTGAAACCTTTCCTATGATGTCTCTCACTTTCCTCAAAACCTGTCTAACTTGGGGATGTGTAGTTAAATGACCTATTCTGTGGCATTTAAAAACACACCATCAGCACCCTCATCCCATAATCTCAGCCACCACTCAGACAAAGATTCACCCATTTTCTGCTTAAATTGTTTAGAAAGTTTATTTAATTCTGCTTGAGTGTATCCCTTAACTACTTCATTCACTTTGTCACATGCACTTTCTTGCACACCAGTCTGACTTGTCTGATCATTATGTAGTTTCCTTTCCTGGGTGATAATAGGACATGCTCTATACAGTTTGTTCTCATTCTCACTACTAACATTCACTTTACACTTTTCCATCAGTTTTATGCTAGCTTCCATAGATTTCAAACATTCCAGTTTATCCCGTACTAATGCCAGTTCCTTTCCCAATTTAACCCTTTCCTATACTTCTTTCTGTACTGTATGCATGATTTTCCATCCTATAGAACATGCAATTTTCCGTTCAGTTTTATTGTACATATTAAGGTCTAAATGTTAAGTTCTATTGTCTAATTATGGGGAAATAGGTGCAGCATATTTAATCAGTTCATCAGCAATAGGTTTCCACAAATCACAATTTGCCCACTCAGGGATAGACCCATACTTAGAAACCTCATCTGCTGCTGCCTTCTTTGCAAACAATGAATGAATTTTGCTTGGTAAGTTTACACACCACTATAACTTTAAAAAGATATCAGATTCAACTGTATTTCTTCCAATAATCAAAATCGTAATCCCATAATCCTTGTCGCCAAATGTTGTGACCGCTGCATGATTCTTATATTTAAGGTAATCAGAGAAACCTTACAACATTAAATTTATATTTGTTTTTATATATATATATATATATATATATATATATATAGTATCTTGATATACAAATGATATATATATACTATTTGGTTCTACGATTGATTATATGGAAAGAAATACACACACACACAATTGTAATAAAGAATTATATATATTATCTAAATCTCTAGTAATATTAGCAATATACCAAAAAGTGTAATTGCAAGAATTATAGATAACAATGTTACACTGAGATAATACTTAGCTAAGAGTGATGGCTTCAGGTTTTAATATACCAGTGCATTCAGGTTACAGCAATACTCAGGAATACTGTTGTCCAGGGAACTTCTTGTCTGCACGACTTATAGAACAGTTTCTGGTGTTGGTTCAGTCCAGTAACAAAGAGTTCTTTAGTTCCAAACACAGAGCTCCAAGTCTGCACGACTTTCTGTATCCTCTCCAAAATGGAGACTCCATGTGCTGTGTATCACTCCTCGTTTCCTCCCACCCCAGCACAGTTGTTTGTGTCCAAACTACACCTTCAGGTAAACAAAAGCAGCTTCAACCCCCATCTCACACATACTTCAAAGGGGGGGGGGGGTCATCCCACTACACACATTTATAAGTCACATAAGTCACTATAAGCATGGACGTTGCTTATCTGTAATATGAATCATATTTAATCATTCATAACCATTACATATATTAATATTTGCATCTATGTTTATATTGAAATATCAATATGTATGTACATAGAAAAATAGATGCAAGCATATATCTACCTATTCCAAATGCAACCTTTGCCCAGGGATGCTATATTCTCAATACATATATAAATATAATTATATCTAATAATAATCTTCGCCTACATGTATATATGTATGATAATTGTATATCTATCTTTGACCTATATAAATCATAAAATTACAATAATTACTTTTATATGTTATGATAAAGGCTAGGGATGCACCGATACCGATACTAGTATCGGTATCGGTACCGATACCAAGTATTTGCATGAGTACTTGTACTCGTGCAAATGCACCGATACTTAAACCGATACCTCTACTTCCTACCCATATGCTATCTTGTGGCGTTTTTTCAAACTGCATGTTCCCATTTTAAACTTTAAAGTGGAGACTAAACTAAAAATTGTTTACTACTGTTCTGCCAATACAAATTGCTGTTATTTGTATTATTGTAGGAGAGATCACCGTGTACACAGTTAATAAACAAATGTCCAGCTCTGGCTAAAATGGCCCAAAAATATCTTTCTGCCCCATGCAGTAGTGTGGAAAGTGAGTCGAGTGGAGTCGACCCTCCATACAAATGTCAGATTGATGTTATATAACAGCCCTACAACCCAATTGCATCACCCCTTTAAATGTAATATTTTATTGTAATATTTTTTATTTATAAACATGTTCAGTGAACTGTTTTATTATTTCATAATGTCTTTTGAATTACAGCCCTTTATAATTATAAAGAAGGAATCTTAAATAATTAGTCTGTATTGTGCTTGGTAAACTGTCACATGACATTAAAAAAAAAGTATCAGTAATTGGTATCGGCGAGTATTTGAAAACAAGTATCGGTACTTGTACTCAGTCATAAAAAAATGGTATAGGTGCAACCCTAATAAAGGCTGACATATTAAAATTAAACAATATTCAAACTACATTCAGTGTCTTTGAATTTCCAATATGTAACTACATATATGTTGAAATTATAAAAAAAATATAAAAAATAAAAGTCATGAGTAAGTATATACTTACAAACTGCTCATTAAATTAAGAATTAAATGAGTTGAAGATAAGCCCTCCCCCCACATGTTATTCATTGCAATCACCAGTTTCACATATGTTAACCAGCAACACACAGCTATAAAAAAAGACCACATCTAGCCTAACCTCAGAACAGATATTTCAAAATGCAGGGTGAGAGAGAAGCTGACAATGCTGAAGTTAGACAACGTAGGCCTGACATCCCCAGAGTGAGGCTGGATATAGCAACCCTGAATGAGCAGCAGATAGTTGATTACCCTTATTTATCAAACCCTACAGACCGGCAAAAGTAGAATTTTGTGACGTAACATAATTTAATTTAGGTTATTGTATTTAATTTAGTTAATTGTATTTAATTTATATACTTTATTTAATTATAGTGTAGTGTTAGGTGTAATTGTAACTTAGGTTAGGTTTTATTTTACAGGTACTTTTGTCTTTATTTTAGCTAGGTAGTTATTAACTATTTATGGCGGTGTAGGGGGGCAGATAAGTGGTTAATAACATAATGTAGGTGGCGGCGGTGTAGGGGGCGGCAGATTATCGGTTAATAAGTATAATGTAGGTGGCGGCGGTGTAGGGGGCAGATTAGGGGTTAATAACATAATGTAGGTGGCGGCAGTGTAGGTGGCGGCAGATTAGGGGTTAATAAGTATAATGTAGGTGGCGGTGGGCTCCGGGAGCGGTGGTTTAGGAGTTAATAACTTTATTTAGTTGCGGTGGGCTCCGGGAGCGGCGGTTTAGGGGTTAATAACTTTATTTAGTTGCGGCGGGGTCCGGGAGCGGCGGTATAGGGGTAAAACAGTATAGTATAGTGTGGGTGTTTAGTGACAGTATAGCAATAAAGCTGGGAAAAAGCCTAAGAGCAGCGAGATCGATGACTGTTAGTTAACAACAGTCCGCTGCTCATCACCCCGTACTTGGTGCATGGCTTTTTAACAGTTTTTTTGGTAACTTTGGAGAATGTATTCAGGTCCATGGCAGCGATGTTAGGCGATCTTAGGCGAGCGTATTGGTGCCGGCGAATGCAAGTAAGTTGACGGGTTGATAAATAGGGACCTATATGCAATGCAAAAATGTGCATATAAAATGTCGTGGCAGCGTTCCCAGGAAGTAGCCATAATGCCTACATCCTAAGGAATTCTGGTGTGTGGAGATTGTTTGAGACAAATCAAATGCCTGAAGGACATCTCCTCGGTAAGTGTTTATGAATATATTTTGATGCCTTCATGTGTCCAATGTTCTGTCATTTTTTGGTTTCATTGCTTTATTATCCTTTATGTATGTTTCTTAGGCGGTGTAATTGTTTAAATAAATAAAATGTTAATTCTTTCAAAAGATCAATAGTAACATTTTCATAGCAAGACGTGCATAAAATCATTTTATGTCATACATTGCTTTATTGTGTTTATATATATATATATATATATATATATATATATATATATATATATAGTCAATTCCATAGAAAGGCACTCACTGGCGTTGTTGCAATAAATTACTTTATTTTATTATTGCAACAACTCCAGTGAGTGCCTTTCTATGGAATTGACTAAATTTGGAAGTTAAAGAGCACCCTGGAAGCTGGTAAAGTTGGGAATGCTGGTCTGTGGTTAAAGGATTGGTATATATATAGTGATGTCCACAACTGTTCGCTACCGGGCGAACCGCCATTGACTTCAATAGGCAGGCGAATTTTAAAACCCACAGGGACTCTTTCTGGCCACAATAGTGATGGAAAAGTTGTTTCAAGGGTACTAACACCTGGACTGTGGCATGCCGGAGGGGGATCCATGGCAAAACTCCCACGTAAAATTACATAGTTGATGCAGAGTCTGGTTTTAATCCATAAAGGGCATAAATCACCTAACATTCCTAAATTGTTTGGAATAACGTGCTTTAAAACATCAGGTATGATGTTGTATCGATCAGGTAGTGTAAGGGTTACGCCCGCTTCACAGTGACAGACCAAACTCCCCGTTTAACGCACCGCAAACAACCGCAAACAGTCCATTTGCACAACCACGAGATAGATAGATTTGATAGATAGATAGATACATAGATTAGATATATAGATCAATAGATGCAATATACATTTGATAGATACTATAGATAGATAGATAGATAGATAGATAGATTTGGTAGATAAATAGATTTGATAGATATATAATTTCCCAGACAGAGAATTACAAGACGTGCGGTCTGGGACCCATGGTAAGGTTCCCAGAGGCAGTTGCAGCGCCAGGGGACGTGTATATGGCATGGATTTTAGGAACCAGGAGATGGAAAAAGATGCTTGGTCGGTCCTCCTACTTCAAATTTGTGGCACTGCGCGTGCAATCTACTGTGCCACCAGATATGAGTGGTGTGTTAAGTAGTACTATTCTGATCAGTTTAATCCCTGTTACGCCCCCTATCAGGGGACGTGTATATGGCATGGATTTTAGGAACCGGGGATGGAAAAAGATGCTTGGTTGGTCCTCCTACTTCAAATTTGGGGCGCTGCGCATGCAATCGTGGCTGGACTTTTAGCCGATGGACATTTGACCGACGGACATTTGGCCGAAACACAAGTGGCTGTCACAAAACAGTCCGGCCATGGTAGATAGATTTGATAGATAGATACATAGATTAGATAGATAGATCAATAGATGCAATATACATTTGATAGATACGATAGATAGATAGATAGATTTGATAGATAAATAGATAGATTTGATAGATAGATCATTTCCCAGACAGAGAATTACAAGATGTGCGGTCTGGGACCCATGGTAAGGTTCCCAGAGGCAGTTGCAGCGTCAGGAGACGTGTATATGGCATGGATTTTAGGAACCGGGAGATGGAAAAAGATGCTCGGTCGGTCCTCCTACTTCAAATTTGGGGCACTGCACGTGCAATCTACTGTGCCACCAGATATGAGGGGTGTGTTAAGTAGTACTATTCTGATCAGTTTAATCCCTGTTACGCCCCCTATCAGGGGACGTGTATATGGCATGGATTTTAGGAACCGGGAGATGGTAAAAGATGCTTGGTCGGTCCGGCCATGAGATAGATAGATTTGATAGATAGATACATAGATTAGATAGATAGATCAATAGATGCAATAGATACATTTGATAGATACAATAGATACAGTGGGGGGAAAAAGTATTTAGTCAGCCACCAATTGTGCAAGTTCTCCCACTTAAGAAGATGAGAGAGGCCTGTAATTTTCATCATAGGTATACCTCAACTATGAGAGACAAAATGTGGAAACAAATCCAGACAATCACATTGTCTGATTTGGAAAGAATTTATTTGCAAATTATGGTGGAAAATAAGTATTTGGTCACCTACAAACGAGCAAGATTTCTGGCTCTCACATACCTGTATCTTCTTCTTTAAGAGGCTCCTCTGTCCTCCACTCATTACCTGTATTAATGGCACCTGTTTGAACTTGTTATCAGTATAAAAGACACCTGTCCACAACCTCAAACAGTCACACTCCAAACTCCACAATGGTGAAGACCAAAGAGCTGTTGAAGGACACCAGAAACAAAATTGTAGACCTGCACCAGGCTGGGAAGACTGAATCTGCAATAGGCAAGCAGCTTGGTGTGAAGAAATCAACTGTGGGAGCAATAATTAGAAAATGGAAGACATACAAGACCACTGATAATCTCCCTCGATCTGGGGCTCCACGCAAGATCTCACCCAGTGGGGTCAAAATGATCACAAGAACGGTGAGCAAACATCCCAGAACCACACGGGTGGACCTAGTGAATGACCTGCAGAGAGCTGGACCAACGTAACAGAGGCTACCATCAGTAACACACTATGCTGCCAGGGACTCAGATCCTGCAGTGCCAGACGTGTCCCCCTGCTTAAGCCAGTACATGTCCGGGCCAGTCTGAAGTATGCTAGAGAGCATTTGGATGATCCAGAAGCGGATTGGGAGAATGTCATATGGTCAGATGAAAGCAAAGTAGAACTGTTTGGTAGAAACACAACTTGTCATGTTTGGAGGAGAGAGAACACCATACCTACTGTGAAGCATGGGAATTTCAACATCATGCTTTGGGGCTGTTTCTCTGCAAAGGGAACAGGACAACTGACCTGTGTACATGAAAGAATGAATGGGGCCATGTCTTGTGAGATGTTGAGTGCAAACCTCCTTCCATCAGCAAGGGCATTGAAGATGAAATGTGGCTGGGTCTTTCAGCATGACAATGATCCCAAACACACCGCCCGGGCAACAAAGGAGTGGCTTTCTAAGAAGCATTTCAAGGTCCTGGAGTGGCCTAGCCAGTCTCCAGATCTCAACCCCATAGACAACCTTTGGAGGGAGTTGAAAGTCTGTGTTGTCCAGCAACAGCCCCAAAACATCACTGCTTCTAGAGGAGATCTGCATGCAGGAATGGGCCAACATACCAATAACAGTGTGTGACAACCTTGTGTAGACTTACAGAAAACATTTGACCTCTGTCATTGCCAACAATGGATATATTAAAAAGTATTGAGATGAACTTTTGATATTGACCAAAAACTTATTTTCCACCATAATTTGCAAATAAATTCTTTCCAAATCAGACAATGTGATTGTCTGGATTTGTTTCCACATTTTGTCTCTCATAGTTGAGGTATACCTATGATTAAAATTACAGGCCTCTCTCATCTTCTTAAGTGGGAGAACTTGCACAATTGGTGGCTGACTAAATACTTTTTCCCCCCACTGTAGATAGATAGATTTGATAGATAAATAGATAGATTTAATAGATAGATAATTTCCTAGATAGAGAATTACAAGACGTGCGGTCTGGGACCCATGGTAAGGTTACTTCCTTTTGCACAATCGAGTACAGGTTGGGAATTGCCTTTTGTGCAAAGAAATTTCGTCCGAGTACCTTCCACTGCGGTGTCCCCTATCAGGGGATGTGTATATGGCATGGATTTTAGGAACCGGGAGATGGAAAAAGATGCTTGGTCGGTCCTCCTACTTCAAATTTGGGGCACTGCGCGTGCAATCTAATGTGCCACCAGATAGGAGTGGTGTGTTAAGTAGTACTATTCCTATCAGTTTAATCCCTGTTAAGTGTCTTTATTTTTGTTTTTGAAGCCACAGTGCAGCACCAGAGGCCAGAAGAATTTGGCATGTACACATGCCTTAAAAATTAGGTATTGTTGCAGCCGCTGCTGTGTCAGCGACCAGAAAAATTGATGTTTGTTTCCCAGGCAGAAAGTGCCCTAAAACATTGTGGCTTGAACCCTAGTTGGTGGCGGATAAGTCACGCAAGTCATCCGGCATTCAAAGATAAAATACAGCAGTGTGTGGACCATTTTTAGCCCAAGGCAGCTCATCTCATCAGGCCTTTTTTACTCGAATGTATCGCCCAATGTCAGTCCCTTCGGGATCCATCCCTCATTCATCTTAATAAAGGTGAGGTAATCTAGACTTTTTGACCTAGGCGACTTCTCTTCTTAGTGACAATACCTCCTGCTGCACTGAAGGTCCTTTCTGACAGGACACTTGAAGCGGGGCAGGCCAGAAATTCTATTGCAAATTGGGATAGCTCAGGCCACAGGTCAAGCCTGCACACCAAGTAGTCAAGGGATTCATCGCTCCTCAGAGTGTTGAGATCTGCAGTTAAGGCGAGGTAGTCTGCTACCTGTCGGTCGAGTCGTTCTCTGAGGGTGGACCCCGAAGGGCTGTGGCGATGCATAGGAGTTAAAAAGCTCCGCATGTCCTCCATCAATAACACGTCTGTAAAGCGTCCTGTCCTTGCCGGCATGGTCGTGGGAGTCAGAGGATTACTTTCAGCTCTTCCCCTGTTAAATTCAAGTTGTGCTGTGACATCACCCTTATACGCTGTGTAAAGCATACTTTTTAATTTATTTTGGAAATGCCGCATCCTTTCTGACTTGTGGTAATTTGGTAACATTTCTGGCACTTTATGCTTATACCGGGGGTCTAGTAGCGTGGACACCCAGTACAGGTCGTTCTCCTTCAGTTTTTTTATACAAGTGTCCCTCAACAGGCACGACAGCATGACAGACCCCATTTGCACAAGGTTGGATGCCAAGCTACTCATGTCCCGTTCCTCATCCTCAGTGATGTCACTGAAGGTATCTTCTTCCCCCCAGCCACGTACAACACCACGGGTACCAGATAGGTGACAACGAGCACCCTGGGATGCCTGTTGTGGTTGGTCTTCCTCCTCCTCCTCAAAGCCACATTCCTCCTCTGACTCCTCTTCCTCACAATCCTCTTCCAGCGTTGCCGCTGGTCCAGCAAGCGATGCTGATAAGGCTGTTTCTGGTCGTGATGGTGACCACAACTCTTCCTCTTCACGATCATCTACGGCCTGATCCAGCACTCTTCGCAGGGCACGCTCCAGGAAGAAAACAAATGGTATGATGTCGCTGATGGTGCCTTCGGTGCGACTGACTAGGTTTGCCACCTCCTCAAAAGGACGCATGAGCCTACAGGCATTGCGCATGAGCGCCCAGTATTGTGGCAAAAAAATTCCCAGCTCCAAAGAGGCTGTCCTAGCACCCCGGTCATACAAATACTTGTTAACGGCTTTTTCTTGTTGGAGCAGGCGGTCGAACATTAGGAGTGTTGAATTCCAATGTGTCGGCTGTTGCAAATCAAGCGCCTCACTGGCATGTTGTTTCGCCACTGGATATCGGAAAAGTGCGCCATGGCCTTGTAGGAACGCCTCAAATGGCCACACACTTTCCTGGCCTGCTTCAGGACGTCCTGTAAGCCTGGGTACTTATGCACAAAGTGTTGTACGATCAGATTACACACATGTGCCATGCACGGCACATGTGTCAACTTGCCCAATTTCACTGCCGCCACCAAATTACTTCCGTTGTCAGAAACCACTTTGCCGATCTCCAGTTGGTGCAGAGTCAGCCACTGATCCACCTGTGTGTTCAGGGCGGACAGGAGTGCTGGTCCGGTGTGACTCTCTGCTTTCAGGCAAGTCAACCCCAAGACGGCGTGACACTGCCGTATCCGGGATGTGGAATAGTACTTGCGGAGCTGGGGGAGTGCCGTTGATGTGGAGCAAGACGCAGCAGCCGAGGAGGTTATGGAAGAGGATGGAGTAGGAGGACTAGAGGAGGTGGCAGCAGGCCTGCCTGCAAGTCGTGGCAGTGTCACCAACTCCTCCTCTGCAGAGCCACGCATTCCATGCTTGGCAGCCATCAGCAGGTTTACCAATGCGCAGTGTAGGTGATATACCTGCCCTGACCATGCTTTGCAGACCAGCTATCAGTGGTCATATGGACCCTTGCCCCAACACTGTGTGCCAGACATGCCATTACTTCCTTTCGCACAATCGAGTACAGGTTGTGGATTGCCTTTTGTGCAAAGAAATTTCAGCCGGGTACCTTCCACTGCGGTGTCCCAATAGCTACAATTTTTTTGAACGCCTCAGACTCCACCAGTTTGTATGGTAAAAGCTGGCGGGCTAAGAATTCAGACAAGCCAGCTGTCAGACGCCGGGCAAGGGGGTGACTTTGTGACATTGGCTTCTTACGCTCAAACATGTCCTTGACAGACACCTGACTGTGGGCAGATGAGCAGGAACTGCTCTGGAAGAGAGACAGAGTGGCGGATGGTTGAGAGGGGGCAAGGAGGACAGCAGTGGTTGATGTGGCTGAAGATGCTGGACCAGGAGGAGGATGTCGGCTTTGAGTTTGTGTGCTGCTTCTACTCATGTGTTGATCCCATAGGCGTTTGTGATGTGCGATCATGTGCCTTCGCAAAGCAGTTGTACCTAGGTGGGTGTTGGACTTCCCACGACTCAGTTTCTTTTGGCACAGGTTGCAAATGGCATCACTGTTGTCAGAGGCAGACACACAAAAAAAGGCCACACTGCTAAGCTCTGCAATCACGGCATTCTGGTGGTGGCAACAGCATGCGTAGATTGGTGTGCTGTCTGGCTGACCCCGGGTGCCGATGCATGCTGTCTGACTGTGCCACTAGCTCCTTGCGACGACCTCCCCCTGCTTCCAACTCATCTCCTCCTCTCTGTCTCCCCATCTGAACTTTCCCCCTGTTCTTCTTCTCTTCTAGCGGGCACCCACGTGACATCCACGGATGCATCGTCATCATTAACTGCTTCACTTGTATCTGTCAAATCAACAAAGGAAGCAGCAGCGGGTACAACATCATCATCATCACACCGTACGTCCATGTCTGTAATGCTGCCTGACTGAGACATATCACTGTTATCTACATCCTCTGTCAATGATGGTTGCGCATCACTCATTTCTTCCAACTGCTGTGTAAATAACTCCTCTGACAGATCAAGTAAAGCGGATGTGGTGCTAGTGTTGGTGGTGGCGGCAGGCGGGCGAGTGGTAACTTGAGAGGTGCCCGAAGATAACCTGGAGGAGGATGGTGCGTCAAGGTTCGGAGCGGAAGCTGGTTGTCCTGTGTTAAAACAATTTCCTCAGGATTTTTCAAGTTCATGGGACGTGGCCTCTGAACACTGGGCATTATTCTAGGGCATCACAGCACCATGACCACGACGGCACCTGCGGGGTTGCCTGCCTCTGCCTGTCATTTTTTTTAAATGTACACTTACACTACTTTTAAGCAAGATATGAGTGGTGGCACTGGGCAAGTGGGCACAGTATACGCTGTAAGCCTGACACAAAAAAGCAGACTGATGTTTCACAGTCCAAAAAGTTTTTATTTTTTTAAATGTACCCTTACACTACTATTAAACAAGATATGAGTGGTGGCACTTGGCAAGTGGGCCCAGTATAAGCTGTGAGCCTGAAACAAAAAAGCAGACTGATGTTTCACAGTCCAAAAAGTTTTTTGTTTTTTTTAAATGTACACTTACACTACTATTAAACAAGATATGAGTGGTGGCACTGGGCAAGTGGGCACAGTATACGCTGTGAGCCTGACGCAAAAAAGCAGACTGATGTTTCACAGTAATCTAATTGCAGTTGCCTGCCTGCCAGCGTGTGTGCCAGGCCCACTTGCCCAGTGCCACCACTCATATCTGGTGTAACAGTAGTGTAATTAATTTAAAAAAAAAAACTTTTTGGACTGTGAAACATCAGTCTGCTAGTGTAATCTAATTGCAGTTGCCTGCCTGCCAGCGTGTGTGCCAGGCCCACTTGCCCATTGCCACCACTCATATCTGCTGTAACAGTAGTGTAAATAATTTAAAAAAAACAACTTTTTGGACTGTGAAACATCAGTCGGCTAGTGTAATCTAATTGCAGCATATACTGAGTGGTGGCACTGGGCAAGTGGGCCTGGCACACACGCTATGAGGCAGGCAACTGCAATTAGATTACACTAGCAGACTGATGTTTTACAGTCAAAAAAGTTTTGTTTTTTTTAAATTATTTACACTACTGTTACACCAGATATGAGTAGTGGCAATGGGCAAGTGGGCCTGGCACACACGCTGGCAGGCAGGCAACTGCAATTAGATTACACTAGCAGACTGATGTTTCACAGTCAAAAGAGTTTTTTTTAAAAATTAATTATACTACTGTTACACCAGATATGAGTGGTGGCACTGGGCAAGTGGGCCTGGCACACACGCTGGCAGGCAGGCCACTGCAATTAGATTACACTAGCAGACTGATGTTTCACAGTCAAAAAAGTGTTTTTTTTTTTAATTATTTACACTACTGTTACATCAGATATGAGTGGTGGCACTGGGCAAGTGGACCTGGCACACACGCTGGCAGGCAGGCAACTGCAATTAGATTACACTAGCAGAATGATGTTTCACAGTCAAAAAAGTTTTTTTTTAAAATTATTTACACTACTGTTACACCAGATATAAGTGGTGGCACTGGGCAAGTGGGCCTGGCACACACGCTAGCATGCAGGCAACTGCAATTAGATTACACTAGCAGACTGATGTTTCACAGTCAAAAAAGTTTTTTGTTTTTTTTTAAATGATTTACACTACTGTTACACCAAGATATGAGTGGTGGCACTGGGCAAGTGGGCCTGGCACACACGCTGGCAGGCAACTGCAATTAGATTACACTAGCAGACATGTTTCACAGTCAAAAAAGTTTTTTTTTTTTT